>NW_027464060.1:105000-307902 GCF_050947455.1 Rhinoderma darwinii
TGTCTTATATATAGTATTATATACACCACTGCCTGTCTGTCTTATATATAGTATTATATACACCACTACCTGCCTGTCTTATATATAGTATTTTATACACCACTGCCTGTCTTATATATAGTATTTTATACACCACTGCCTGTCTTATATATAGTATTATATACACCACTACCTGCCTGTCTTATATATAGTATTATATACACCACTACCTGCCTGTCTTATATATAGTATTATATACACCACTGCCTGTCTTATATATAGTATTATATACACCACTACCTGCCTGTCTTATATATAGTATTATATACACCACTGCCTGTCTTATATATAGTATTATATACACCACTGCCTGTCTTATATATAGTATTATATACACCACTACCTGTCTGTCTTATATATAGTATTATATACACCACTACCTGCCTGTCTTATATATAGTATTATATACACCACTGCCTGCCTGTCTTATATATAGTATTATATACACCACTACCTGCCTGTCTTATATATAGTATTATATACACCACTGCCTGCCAAATATATAGTATTATATACACCACTGCCTGCCAAATATATAGTATTATATACACCACTGCCTGTCTGTCTTATATATAGCATTATATACACCACTACCTGCCTGTCTTATATATAGTATTATATACACCACTACCTGCCTGTCTTATATATAGTATTATATACACCACTGCCTGCCTGTCTTATATATAGTATTATATACACCACTACCTGCCTGTCTTATATATAGTATTATATACACCACTACCTGCCTGTCTTATATATAGTATTATATACACCACTGCCTGCCTGTCTTATATATAGTATTATATACACCACTACCTGCCGGTCTTATATATAGTATTATATACACCACTGCCTGCCAAATATATAGTATTATATACACCACTGCCTGCCAAATATATAGTATTATATACACCCCTGCCTGCCTGCCAAATATATAGTATTATATACACCACTGCCTGCCTGTCTTATATATAGTATTATATACACCACTGCCTGTCTGTCTTATATATAGTATTATATACACCACTGCCTGTCTGTCTTATATATAGTATTATATACACCACTGCCTGCCTGTCTTATATATAGTATTATATACACCACTGCCTGTCTGTCTTATATATAGTATTATATACACCACTGCCTGTCTGTCTTATATATAGTATTATATACACCACTACCTGCCTGTCTTATATATAGTATTTTATACACCACTGCCTGTCTTATATATAGTATTATATACACCACTGCCTGTCTTATATATAGTATTATATACACCACTGCCTGCCTGTCTTATATATAGTATTATATACACCACTACCTGCCTGTCTTATATATAGTATTTTATACACCACTGCCTGTCTTATATATAGTATTATATACACCACTACCTGCCTGTCTTATATATAGTATTATATACACCACTACCTGTCTTATATATAGTATTATATACACCACTACCTGCCTGTCTTATATATAGTATTATATACACCACTGCCTGTCTTATATATAGTATTATATACACCACTACCTGCCTGTCTTATATATAGTATTATATACACCACTGCCTGTCTTATATATAGTATTATATACACCACTGCCTGTCTTATATATAGTATTATATACACCCCTGCCTGCCTGTCTTATATATAGTATTATATACACCACTACCTGTCTGTCTTATATATAGTATTATATACACCACTACCTGCCTGTCTTATATATAGTATTATATACACCACTACCTGCCTGTCTTATATATAGTATTATATATACCACTACCTGTCTGTCTTATATATAGTATTATATACACGACTGCCTGCCAAATATATAGTATTATATACACCCCTACCTGCCTGTCTTATATATAGTATTATATACACCACTGCCTGCCTGTCTTATATATAGTATTATATACACCACTACCTGCCTGTCTTATATATAGTATTATATACACCACTACCTGCCTGTCTTATATATAGTATTATATACACCACTACCTGCCTGTTTTATATATAGTATTATATACACCACTCCCTGCCTGTCTTATATATAGTATTATATACACCACTACCTGCCTGTCTTATATATAGTATTATATACACCACTGCCTGCCAAATATATAGTATTATATACACCACTGCCTGCCAAATATATAGTATTATATACACCCCTGCCTGCCTGCCAAATATATAGTATTATATACACCACTGCCTGCCTGTCTTATATATAGTATTATATACACCACTGCCTGTCTGTCTTATATATAGTATTATATACACCACTGCCTGTCTGTCTTATATATAGTATTATATACACCACTGCCTGTCTGTCTTATATATAGTATTATATACACCACTGCCTGTCTTATATATAGTATTATATACACCACTGCCTGCCTGTCTTATATATAGTATTATATACACCACTACCTGCCTGTCTTATATATAGTATTATATACACCACTGCCTGTCTTATATATAGTATTATATACACCACTACCTGCCTGTCTTATATATAGTATTATATACATCACTGCCTGTCTTATATATAGTATTATATACACCACTGCCTGCCAAATATATAGTATTATATACACCACTACCTGCCTGTCTTATATATAGTATTATATACACCACTGCCTGTCTTATATATAGTATTATATACACCACTGCCTGTCTTATATATAGTATTATATACACCCCTGCCTGCCTGTCTTATATATAGTATTATATACACCACTACCTGTCTGTCTTATATATAGTATTATATACACCACTACCTGCCTGTCTTATATATAGTATTATATACACCACTACCTGCCTGTCTTATATATAGTATTATATACACCACTACCTGTCTGTCTTATATATAGTATTATATACACCACTGCCTGCCAAATATATAGTATTATATATACCACTACCTGCCTGTCTTATATATAGTATTATATACACCCCTGCCTGCCTGCCAAATATATAGTATTATATACACCACTACCTGCCTGTCTTATATATAGTATTCTATACACCACTACCTGCCTGTCTTATATATAGTATTATATACACCACTACCTGCCAAATATATAGTATTATATACACCCCTGCCTGCCTGCCAAATATATAGTATTATATACACCACTACCTGCCTGTCTTATATATAGTATTATATACACCACTGCCTGCCAAATATATAGTATTATATACACCACTACCTGCCTGTCTTATATATAGTATTATATACACCACTACCTGCCTGTCTTATATATAGTATTATATACACCACTGCCTGCCAAATATATAGTATTATATACACCACTGCCTGCCAAATATATAGCATTATAAACACCACTGCCTGCCAAATATATAGCATTATATACACCACTACCTGCCTGTCTTATATATAGTATTATATACACCACTACCTGCCTGTCTTATATATAGTATTATATACACCACTACCTGTCTGTCTTATATATAGTATTATATACACCACTACCTGCCTGTCTTATATATAGTATTATATACACCACTACCTGCCTGTCTTATATATAGTATTATATACACCACTACCTGTCTTATATATAGTATTATATACACCACTACCTGCCAAATATATAGTATTATATACACCACTACCTGCCTGTCTTATATATAGTATTATATACACCACTACCTGCCTGTCTTATATATAGTATTATATACACCCCTGCCTGCCTGTCTTATATATAGTATTATATACACCACTACCTGCCTGTCTTATATATAGTATTATATACACCGCTACCTGCCTGTCTTATATATAGTATTATATACACCACTGTCTGCCTGTCTTATATATAGTATTATATACACCACTACCTGCCTGTCTTATATATAGTATTATATACACCACTACCTGCCTGTCTTATATATAGTATTATATATACCACTACCTGCCTGTCTTATATATAGTATTATATACACCACTGCCTGCCTGTCTTATATATAGTATTATATACACCACTACCTGCCTGTCTTATATATAGTATTATATACACCACTGCCTGCCTGTCTTATATATAGTATTATATACACCACTACCTGCCTGTCTTATATATAGTATTATATACACCACTACCTGCCTGTCTTATATATAGTATTATATACACCACTGCCTGCCTGTCTTATATATAGTATTATATACACCACTACCTGCCTGTCTTATATATAGTATTATATACACCACTACCTGCCTGTCTTATATATAGTATTATATACACCACTGCCTGCCTGTCTTATATATAGTATTATATACACCACTACCTGCCTGTCTTATATATAGTATTATATACACCACTACCTGCCTGTCTTATATATAGTATTATATACACCACTGCCTGCCTGTCTTATATATAGTATTATATACACCACTACCTGCCTGTCTTATATATAGTATTATATACACCACTACCTGCCTGTCTTATATATAGTATTATATACACCACTGCCTGCCTGTCTTATATATAGTATTATATACACCACTGCCTGCCTGTCCTATATATAGTATTATATACACCACTACCTGTCTGTCTTATATATAGTATTATATACACCACTGCCTGCCAAATATATAGTATTATATACACCACTGCCTGCCTGTCTTATATATAGTATTATATACACCACTACCTGTCTGTCTTATATATAGTATTATATACACCACTACCTGCCTGTCTTATATATAGTATTATATACACCACTGCCTGCCTGCCAAATATATAGTATTATATACACCACTGCCTGCCTGTCTTATATATAGTATTATATACACCACTACCTGCCTGTCTTATATATAGTATTATATACACCACTACCTGCCTGTCTTATATATAGTATTATATACACCACTACCTGCCTGTCTTATATATAGTATTATATACACCACTACCTGCCTGTCTTATATATAGTATTATATATACCACTACCTGCCTGTCTTATATATAGTATTATATACACCACTGCCTGCCTGTCTTATATATAGTATTATATACACCACTGCCTGCCAAATATATAGTATTATATACACCACTGCCTGCCTGTCTTATATATAGTATTATATACACCACTACCTGTCTGTCTTATATATAGTATTATATACACCACTACCTGCCTGTCTTATATATAGTATTATATACACCACTACCTGTCTGTCTTATATATAGTATTATATACACCACTACCTGCCTGTCTTATATATAGTATTATATACACCACTGCCTGCCAAATATATAGTATTATATACACCACTACCTGTCTGTCTTATATATAGTATTATATACACCACTACCTGCCTGTCTTATATATAGTATTATATACACCACTGCCTGCCTGTCTTATATATAATATTATATACACCACTGCCTGCCAAATATATAGTATTATATACACCACTACCTGTCTGTCTTATATATAGTATTATATACACCACTACCTGCCTGTCTTATATATAGTATTATATACACCACTGCCTGCCTGTCTTATATATAGTATTATATACACCACTGCCTGCCAAATATATAGTATTATATACACCACTACCTGTCTGTCTTATATATAGTATTATATACACCACTACCTGCCTGTCTTATATATAGTATTATATACACCACTGCCTGCCAAATATATAGTATTATATACACCACTACCTGCCTGTCTTATATATAGTATTATATACACCACTGCCTGTCTGTCTTATATATAGTATTATATACACCACTACCTGCCTGTCTTATATATAGTATTATATACACCACTACCTGTCTGTCTTATATATAGTATTATATACACCACTACCTGCCTGTCTTATATATAGTATTATATACACCACTACCTGCCTGTCTTATATATAGTATTATATACACCACTGCCTGCCAAATATATAGTATTATATACACCACTGCCTGTCTGTCTTATATATAGTATTATATACACCACTACCTGTCTTATATATAGTATTATATACACCACTACCTGCCTGTCTTATATATAGTATTATATACACCACTGCCTGCCAAATATATAGTATTATATACACCACTACCTGTCTGTCTTATATATAGTATTATATACACCACTGCCTGCCTGTCTTATATATAGTATTATATATACCACTACCTGCCAAATATATAGTATTATATACACCACTACCTGTCTGTCTTATATATAGTATTATATACACCACTACCTGCCTGTCTTATATATAGTATTATATACACCACTACCTGCCTGTCTTATATATAGTATTATATACACCACTACCTGCCTGTCTTATATATAGTATTATATACACCACTGCCTGTCTTATATATAGTATTATATACACCACTGCCTGCCTGTCCTATATATAGTATTATATACACCACTACCTGTCTGTCTTATATATAGTATTATATACACCACTGCCTGCCAAATATATAGTATTATATACACCACTGCCTGCCTGTCTTATATATAGTATTATATACACCACTACCTGTCTGTCTTATATATAGTATTATATACACCACTACCTGCCTGTCTTATATATAGTATTATATACACCACTACCTGTCTGTCTTATATATAGTATTATATACACCACTGCCTGCCAAATATATAGTATTATATACACCACTACCTGTCTGTCTTATATATAGTATTATATACACCACTACCTGCCTGTCTTATATATAGTATTATATACACCACTACCTGCCTGTCTTATATATAGTATTATATACACCACTGCCTGCCTGCCAAATATATAGTATTATATACACCACTGCCTGCCTGTCTTATATATAGTATTATATACACCACTACCTGCCTGTCTTATATATAGTATTATATACACCACTACCTGCCTGTCTTATATATAGTATTATATACACCACTACCTGCCTGTCTTATATATAGTATTATATACACCACTACCTGCCTGTCTTATATATAGTATTATATACACCACTACCTGCCTGTCTTATATATAGTATTATATACACCACTGCCTGCCTGTCTTATATATAGTATTATATACACCACTGCCTGCCAAATATATAGTATTATATACACCACTGCCTGCCTGTCTTATATATAGTATTATATACACCACTACCTGTCTGTCTTATATATAGTATTATATACACCACTACCTGCCTGTCTTATATATAGTATTATATACACCACTACCTGTCTGTCTTATATATAGTATTATATACACCACTACCTGCCTGTCTTATATATAGTATTATATACACCACTGCCTGCCAAATATATAGTATTATATACACCACTACCTGTCTGTCTTATATATAGTATTATATACACCACTACCTGCCTGTCTTATATATAGTATTATATACACCACTGCCTGCCTGTCTTATATATAATATTATATACACCACTGCCTGCCAAATATATAGTATTATATACACCACTACCTGTCTGTCTTATATATAGTATTATATACACCACTACCTGCCTGTCTTATATATAGTATTATATACACCACTGCCTGCCTGTCTTATATATAGTATTATATACACCACTGCCTGCCAAATATATAGTATTATATACACCACTACCTGCCTGTCTTATATATAGTATTATATACACCACTACCTGCCTGTCTTATATATAGTATTATATACACCACTGCCTGCCAAATATATAGTATTATATACACCACTACCTGCCTGTCTTATATATAGTATTATATACACCACTGCCTGTCTGTCTTATATATAGTATTATATACACCACTACCTGCCTGTCTTATATATAGTATTATATACACCACTACCTGTCTGTCTTATATATAGTATTATATACACCACTACCTGCCTGTCTTATATATAGTATTATATACACCACTACCTGCCTGTCTTATATATAGTATTATATACACCACTGCCTGCCAAATATATAGTATTATATACACCACTGCCTGTCTGTCTTATATATAGTATTATATACACCACTACCTGTCTCATATATAATATTATATACACCACTACCTGCCTGTCTTATATATAGTATTATATACACCACTGCCTGCCAAATATATAGTATTATATACACCACTACCTGTCTGTCTTATATATAGTATTATATACACCACTGCCTGCCTGTCTTATATATAGTATTATATATACCACTACCTGCCAAATATATAGTATTATATACACCACTACCTGTCTGTCTTATATATAGTATTATATACACCACTACCTGCCTGTCTTATATATAGTATTCTATACACCACTACTTGCCTGTCTTATATATAGTATTATATACACCACTACCTGCCAAATATATAGTATTATATACACCACTGCCTGCCTGTCTTATATATAGTATTATATACACCACTACCTATCTGTCTTATATATAGTATTATATACACCACTACCTGCCTGTCTTATATATAGTATTATATACACCACTACCTGCCTGTCTTATATATAGTATTATATACACCACTGCCTGTCTTATATATAGTATTATATACACCACTACCTGCCTGTCTTATATATAGTATTATATACACCACTACCTGCCTGTCTTATATATAGTATTATATACACCACTACCTGTCTGTCTTATATATAGTATTATATACACCACTACCTGCCTGTCTTATATATAGTATTATATACACCACTGCCTGCCTGTCTTATATATAGTATTATATATACCACTACCTGCCAAATATATAGTATTATATACACCACTACCTGCCTGTCTTATATATAGTATTATATACACCACTACCTGCCTGTCTTATATATAGTATTATATACACCACTACCTGCCTGTCTTATATATAGTATTATATACACCACTGCCTGCCTGTCTTATATATAGTATTATATATACCACTACCTGCCAAATATATAGTATTATATACACCACTACCTGTCTGTCTTATATATAGTATTATATACACCACTACCTGCCTGTCTTATATGTAGTATTATATACACCACTACCTGCCTGTCTTATATATAGTATTATATACACCACTGCCTGCCTGTCTTATATATAGTATTATATACACCACTACCTGCCTGTCTTATATATAGTATTATATACACCACTGCCTGCCAAATATATAGTGTTATATACACCACTGCCTGCCAAATATATAGTATTATATACACCCCTGCCTGCCTGCCAAATATATAGTATTATATACACCACTGCCTGCCTGTCTTATATATAGTATTATATACACCACTGCCTGTCTGTCTTATATATAGTATTATATACACCACTGCCTGTCTTATATATAGTATTATATACACCACTGCCTGTCTGTCTTATATATAGTATTATATACACCACTGCCTGTCTTATATATAGTATTATATACACCACTGCCTGCCTGTCTTATATATAGTATTATATACACCACTACCTGCCTGTCTTATATATAGTATTATATACACCACTGCCTGTCTTATATATAGTATTATATACACCACTACCTGCCTGTCTTATATATAGTATTATATACACCACTACCTGTCTTATATATAGTATTATATACACCACTACCTGCCTGTCTTATATATAGTATTATATACACCACTGCCTGTCTTATATATAGTATTATATACACCACTACCTGCCTGTCTTATATATAGTATTATATACACCACTGCCTGTCTTATATATAGTATTATATACACCACTGCCTGTCTTATATATAGTATTATATACACCCCTGCCTGCCTGTCTTATATATAGTATTATATACACCACTACCTGTCTGTCTTATATATAGTATTATATACACCACTACCTGCCTGTCTTATATATAGTATTATATACACCACTACCTGCCTGTCTTATATATAGTATTATATACACCACTACCTGTCTGTCTTATATATAGTATTATATACACCACTGCCTGCCAAATATATAGTATTATATATACCACTACCTGCCTGTCTTATATATAGTATTATATACACCCCTGCCTGCCTGCCAAATATATAGTATTATATACACCACTACCTGCCTGTCTTATATATAGTATTCTATACACCACTGCCTGCCTGTCTTATATATAGTATTATATACACCACTACCTGCCTGTCTTATATATAGTATTATATACACCACTACCTGCCAAATATATAGTATTATATACACCCCTGCCTGCCTGCCAAATATATAGTATTATATACACCACTACCTGCCTGTCTTATATATAGTATTATATACACCACTGCCTGCCAAATATACAGTATTATATACACCACTACCTGCCTGTCTTATATATAGTATTATATACACCACTACCTGCCTGTCTTATATATAGTACTATATACACCACTACCTGCCTGTCTTATATATAGTATTATATACACCACTACCTGCCTGTCTTATATATAGTATTATATACACCACTACCTGCCTGTCTTATATATAGTATTATATACACCACTGCCTGCCAAATATATAGTATTATATACACCACTGCCTGCCAAATATATAGCATTATATACACCACTGCCTGCCAAATATATAGCATTATATACACCACTACCTGCCTGTCTTATATATAGTATTATATACACCACTACCTGCCTGTCTTATATATAGTATTATATACACCACTACCTGTCTGTCTTATATATAGTATTATATACACCACTACCTGCCTGTCTTATATATAGTATTATATACACCACTACCTGCCTGTCTTATATATAGTATTATATACACCACTACCTGTCTTAAATATAGTATTATATACACCACTACCTGCCAAATATATAGTATTATATACACCACTACCTGCCTGTCTTATATATAGTATTATATACACCACTACCTGCCTGTCTTATATATAGTATTATATACACCCCTGCCTGCCTGTCTTATATATAGTATTATATACACCACTACCTGCCTGTCTTATATATAGTATTATATACACCGCTACCTGCCTGTCTTATATATAGTATTATATACACCACTGCCTGCCTGTCTTATATATAGTATTATATACACCACTACCTGCCTGTCTTATATATAGTATTATATATACCACTACCTGCCTGTCTTATATATAGTATTATATATACCACTACCTGCCTGTCTTATATATAGTATTATAAACACCACTGCCTGCCTGTCTTATATATAGTATTATATACACCACTACCTGCCTGTCTTATATATAGTATTATATACACCACTACCTGCCTGTCTTATATATAGTATTATATACACCACTGCCTGCCTGTCCTATATATAGTATTATATACACCACTCCCTGTCTGTCTTATATATAGTATTATATACACCACTGCCTGCCAAATATATAGTATTATATACACCACTGCCTGCCTGTCTTATATATAGTATTATATACACCACTACCTGCCTGTCTTATATATAGTATTATATACACCACTACCTGTCTGTCTTATATATAGTATTATATACACCACTGCCTGCCAAATATATAGTATTATATACACCACTACCTGTCTGTCTTATATATAGTATTATATACACCACTACCTGCCTGTCTTATATATAGTATTATATACACCACTACCTGCCTGTCTTATATATAGTATTATATACACCACTGCCTGCCTGCCAAATATATAGTATTATATACACCACTGCCTGCCTGTCTTATATATAGTATTATATACACCACTACCTGCCTGTCTTATATATAGTATTATATACACCACTACCTGCCTGTCTTATATATAGTATTATATACACCACTACCTGCCTGTCTTATATATAGTATTATATACACCACTACCTGCCTGTCTTATATATAGTATTATATACACCACTACCTGCCTGTCTTATATATAGTATTATATACACCACTGCCTGCCTGTCTTATATATAGTATTATATACACCACTACCTGTCTGTCTTATATATAGTATTATATACACCACTACCTGCCTGTCTTATATATAGTATTATATACACCACTACCTGTCTGTCTTATATATAGTATTATATACACCACTACCTGCCTGTCTTATATATAGTATTATATACACCACTGCCTGCCAAATATATAGTATTATATACACCACTACCTGTCTGTCTTATATATAGTATTATATACACCACTACCTGCCTGTCTTATATATAGTATTATATACACCACTGCCTGCCTGTCTTATATATAGTATTATATACACCACTGCCTGCCAAATATATAGTATTATATACACCACTACCTGTCTGTCTTATATATAGTATTATATACACCACTACCTGCCTGTCTTATATATAGTATTATATACACCACTGCCTGCCAAATATATAGTATTATATACACCACTACCGGTCTGTCTTATATATAGTATTATATACACCACTACCTGCCTGTCTTATATATAGTATTATATACACCACTACCTGCCTGTCTTATATATAGTATTATATACACCACTACCTGTCTGTCTTATATATAGTATTATATACACCACTACCTGCCTGTCTTATATATAGTATTATATACACCACTACCTGCCTGTCTTATATATAGTATTATATACACCACTGCCTGTCTGTCTTATATATAGTATTATATACACCACTACCTGCCAAATATATAGTATTATATACACCACTTCCTGCCAAATAGATAGTATTATATACACCACTGTCTGCCTGTCTTATATATAGTATTATATACACCACTACCTGCCTGTCTTATATATAGTATTATATACACCACTACCTGCCTGTCTTATATATAGTATTATATACACCACTACCTGCCTGTCTTATATATAGTATTATATACACCACTGCCTGCCTGTCTTATATATAGTATTATATACACCACTACCTGCCTGTCTTATATATAGTATTATATACACCACTACCTGCCTGTCTTATATATAGTATTATATACACAACTACCTGCCTGTCTTATATATAGTATTATATACACCACTGCCTGCCTGTCTTATATATAGTATTATATACACCACTACCTGCCTGTCTTATATATAGTATTATATACACCACTGCCTGCCAAATATATAGTATTATATACACCACTACCTGCCTGTCTTATATATAGTATTATATACACCACTACCTATCTGTCTTATATATAGTATTATATACACCACTACCTGCCTGTCTTATATATAGTATTATATACACCACTGCCTGTCTTATATATAGTATTATATACACCACTACCTGCCTGTCTTATATATAGTATTATATACACCACTACCTGTCTGTCTTATATATAGTATTATATACACCACTGCCTGCCTGCCAAATATATAGTATTATATACACCACTGCCTGTCTGTCTTATATATAGTATTATATACACCACTACCTGCCTGTCTTATATATAGTATTATATACACCACTACCTGCCTGTCTTATATATAGTATTATATACACCACTGCCTGCCTGTCTTATATATAGTATTATATACACCACTACCTGCCAAATATACAGTATTATATACACCACTACCTGCCTGTCTTATATATAGTATTATATACACCACTACCTGCCTGTCTTATATATAGTATTATATACACCACTGCCTGCCTGTCTTATATATAGTATTATATACACCACTACCTGCCTGTCTTATATATAGTATTATATACACCACTACCTGCCAAATATATAGTATTATATACACCACTGCCTGCCTGTCTTATATATAGTATTATATACACCACTGCCTGTCTGTCTTATATATAGTATTATATACACCACTGCCTGCCAAATATATAGTATTATATACACCACTGCCTGCCAAATATATAGTATTATATACACCCCTGCCTGCCTGCCAAATATATAGTATTATATACACCACTGCCTGCCTGTCTTATATATAGTATTATATACACCACTGCATGTCTGTCTTATATATAGTATTATATACACCACTGCCTGTCTGTCTTATATATAGTATTATATACACCACTGCCTGCCTGTCTTATATATAGTATTATATACACCACTGCCTGTCTGTCTTATATATAGTATTATATACACCACTGCCTGTCTGTCTTATATATAGTATTATATACACCACTGCCTGTCTTATATATAGTATTATATACACCACTACCTGCCTGTCTTATATATAGTATTATATACACCACTGCCTGTCTTATATATAGTATTATATACACCACTACCTGCCTGTCTTATATATAGTATTATATACACCACTACCTGTCTTATATATAGTATTATATACACCACTACCTGCCTGTCTTATATATAGTATTATATACACCACTGCCTGTCTTATATATAGTATTATATACACCACTACCTGCCTGTCTTATATATAGTATTATATACACCACTGCCTGCCAAATATATAGTATTATATACACCACTACCGGTCTGTCTTATATATAGTATTATATACACCACTACCTGTCTGTCTTATATATAGTATTATATACACCACTACCTGCCTGTCTTATATATAGTATTATATACACCACTACCTGCCTGTCTTATATATAGCATTATATACACCACTACCTGTCTTATATATAGTATTATATACACCACTACCTGCCTGTCTTATATATAGTATTATATACACCACTGCCTGCCAAATATATAGTATTATATACACCACTACCTGTCTGTCTTATATATAGTATTATATACACCACTGCCTGCCTGTCTTATATATAGTATTATATATACCACTACCTGCCAAATATATAGTATTATATACACCACTACCTGTCTGTCTTATATATAGTATTATATACACCACTACCTGCCTGTCTTATATATAGTATTATATACACCACTACCTGCCTGTCTTATATATAGTATTATATACACCACTGCCTGCCTGTCTTATATATAGTATTATATATACCACTACCTGCCAAATATATAGTATTATATACACCACTACCTGTCTGTCTTATATATAGTATTATATACACCACTACCTGCCTGTCTTATATATAGTATTATATACACCACTACCTGCCTGTCTTATATATAGTATTATATACACCACTGCCTGTCTGTCTTATATATAGTATTATATACACCACTACCTGCCAAATATATAGTATTATATACACCACTACCTGCCAAATATATAGTATTATATACACCACTGTCTGCCTGTCTTATATATAGTATTATATACACCACTACCTGCCTGTCTTATATATAGTATTATATACACCACTACCTGCCTGTCTTATATATAGTATTATATACACCACTACCTGCCTGTCTTATATATAGTATTATATACACCACTGCCTGCCTGTCTTATATATAGTATTATATACACCACTACCTGCCTGTCTTATATATAGTATTATATACACCACTACCTGCCTGTCTTATATATAGTATTATATACACCACTGCCTGCCTGTCTTATATATAGTATTATATACACAACTACCTGCCTGTCTTATATATAGTATTATATACACCACTGCCTGCCTGTCTTATATATAGTATTATATACACCACTACCTGCCTGTCTTATATATAGTATTATATACACCACTGCCTGCCAAATATATAGTATTATATACACCACTACCTGCCTGTCTTATATATAGTATTATATACACCACTACCTATCTGTCTTATATATAGTATTATATACACCACTACCTGCCTGTCTTATATATAGTATTATATACACCACTACCTGCCTGTCTTATATATAGTATTATATACACCACTACCTGCCTGTCTTATATATAGTATTATATACACCACTGCCTGTCTGTCTTATATATAGTATTATATACACCACTGCCTGCCTGCCAAATATATAGTATTATATACACCACTGCCTGTCTGTCTTATATATAGTATTATATACACCACTACCTGCCTGTCTTATATATAGTATTATATACACCACTACCTGCCTGTCTTATATATAGTATTATACACACCACTGCCTGCCTGTCTTATATATAGTATTATATACACCACTACCTGCCAAATATACAGTATTATATACACCACTACCTGCCTGTCTTATATATAGTATTATATACACCACTACCTGCCTGTCTTATATATAGTATTATATACACCACTGCCTGCCTGTCTTATATATAGTATTATATACACCACTACCTGCCTGTCTTATATATAGTATTATATACACCACTGCCTGCCAAATATATAGTATTATATACACCACTGCCTGCCAAATATATAGTATTATATACACCCCTGCCTGCCTGCCAAATATATAGTATTATATACACCACTGCCTGCCTGTCTTATATATAGTATTATATACACCACTGCATGTCTGTCTTATATATAGTATTATATACACCACTGCCTGTCTGTCTTATATATAGTATTATATACACCACTGCCTGCCTGTCTTATATATAGTATTATATACACCACTGCCTGTCTGTCTTATATATAGTATTATATACACCACTGCCTGTCTGTCTTATATATAGTATTATATACACCACTGCCTGTCTTATATATAGTATTATATACACCACTGCCTGCCTGTCTTATATATAGTATTATATACACCACTACCTGCCTGTCTTATATATAGTATTATATACACCACTGCCTGTCTTATATATAGTATTATATACACCACTACCTGCCTGTCTTATATATAGTATTATATACACCACTACCTGTCTTATATATAGTATTATATACACCACTACCTGCCTGTCTTATATATAGTATTATATACACCACTGCCTGTCTTATATATAGTATTATATACACCACTACCTGCCTGTCTTATATATAGTATTATATACACCACTGCCAGTAAGCCCAGCGTAATGTAGGCGCAGCCGTAATGAAGGAAGCGCATGACTAGGTGTTTGGGAGTTCTAGGCTATTATGTTCTAGGTATTATGTTTTAGGCTATATTTATAGGGATTGGAGGGTTATGTGAAAGGGGGCATGGGGCAAAATGTATCTATATGTGGTGGGTGGAGAATAAAGTATATAAGTCCATGCGGGGAAGAGGCAGCCCTCTTTCCCGCTGGACAACAGGAGAAAGTTTTGTCCTGTTATTTTAGTAAAAGATAAATATACAGATAAATATTTTCTACTTACCTGATGGAAGCGGCGATGGAGTCAACGATGGCCAGGATCCGGGATGCAGCGATGCAGCACGGCGTGGGATGGCTGGATGCGCTGATTGCCGGGGCTCTCCCTCCGGTTCCAGCGGCTGGAGAGGAGAGTGAGGGACGCAGCAGCAGGCGTTCCGGGCCTCAGGAGAGGCCTTCTTCTGCGGATGCACCTCGGTCTGGTCGGCGCCGAGGGAGCCCCTCCAGGGACCCTCCTCCTCCTGCTGGTCTGGAGCTACACCCTGGCGACGGTCCGCGGAGGTCTGGGAGGAATCCCATCAGGCGGGCCAGATCGGAGGTGACAGGAGGGGGGGGGCCGCGGCGGCCATCTTCCTCCCTCCTGTCTCAAACAACGACGCCGGAAGTGGAGGCGGGACCGGATGCGCGCGCAAGACCGGATGCGCGCACAAGGCCGGAAGTGCGTGCGGGACCGGATGCGCGCGCATCACAGGAAGTGACGGCTTTCTCCGGCGCCGATGCTCCAGGTGCCGGAGGAGCTCTACACACGGATGTCCGGACTGCAAGACCGACAAAAAGGAAGAGGCGAGCGGCCTCTGGATGGGGAGTGAGATCGCCTCCTGCAGGAGCAGGGAGGCGTGTGACAGCGACAGCGACCGGAAGGACCCGGGCAGCTGCGGTGAGTGACGCCGGGCCCCATCCGGACGAGGGGGGGCAGCGGTCTGCACGACAAGCGGCGACAAGACGTTTTGTGTTTGACAGCCCTGCAGAAGGACTGGATCGGCAGGGCTGTCAGGCTGAAGTCGCGCCACCAGCGGGTGGCAGGATCGTGGCTGGATATGTCGCGCCACCAGCGGGTGGCAGGATCGTGGACGGGCCGCGTTCCGCTGGGCCTAGAGCTTCCTCAACAAGAAGTGTGCGGAGTTACGGGGAGCATGGGGTGCAGGAGCACCACTCCCCAGGATCGTCACGACCGACGCCTGGATTATCTGGAGTGATGGACGCGTCCGCTGGGAGGTCACCTCAGGGACGTACGGGTGAGTTTACCACGGATGTGGTGCCGGGGATGTGTGGGGGGGATGTGGGGGGGATGTTGTCAATGTCACAGATGCAATTGTTGTTTAGAGGGATGCAGGAGTATTTTATGAGAAATGTGCCAGGCGTAGAGCAGTCGCCAGCGAGGGTATGGGGCGCTGCTAGTGAGGAGTCTGCTAGTGCGGCAGGGAGTGCAGTTGCTAACGAGGCGATTTCTGGTGCGGCTGCGGCAGGGATTGCGGGTGTTAGTGACGTGGCGCCGGTTGTGGGTGCCGTAGTGGCGGTGGAAAAAGCGGTTGACGCGGCGGCGAGTGCGGCTAAGAAAGTGGTGGAGGATGTGCGTTTGGCGGATGCAGCAAAAGGCGAGGTTTATGTGTGCTTTGAGGGCCCGCTGGGGGCACATTTGAAGGTGGAAATTAGGGAAAAGATCTGGAAAGATGAATATGTTGAGATTTTTTTCTTTGCTGCCATTATAAAAGTTTAATTTGGACCGGTGGAAACCGGACGAAAGTAAGAAGGAGGAGGAGGAGCGGCGGCGGTATCGCTTGATTCCTCGGACTTTTGCGAATTGGCTGCAGGCCTTCGCTATATTGGCTAGTGTGGTGGGTGAGAAGGCGCCGGAGAACTGTTCGGCGTTGTTTTGTTATATGGATTCGGTAGGGGAGGCGTATCGTGTATACGGCGGTAACGCTTGGTTGCGGTATGACGAACAGTTTCGTCAACGGAAGTCGGTGCGCCCGTCATTGCGATGGGACCACAAAGATATCAGTTTGTGGATGCGGCTGATGTCTGCGCCAAAACAGGGTCAGCAGCCCTTTCGGGATGCGGCCGGCGGTCAGGGGTCAGCAGCGGGTCGGTCAGGATCCTCAGGAAAGGGGTGTTGCTGGCAGTACAACGAGGGGCATTGCAAGTTCGGCCCAGACTGCAGATATAAGCACGAGTGCTCCGGTTGCGGAGGCGCCCATGGTTTGTCCAGATGCTTCAAGAAGCATAGGGGCAGGCAGGGAGATGCTGAGCAGAAGAGGGGCGACGCCGGTGAGGGTGGAAAGGATGCTCCCGTTTTTAAGGGGCTATCCAAATAAGAAAGTGGCGGAGTTGTTGTGGTTAGGTTTTTCAGTAGGTTTTCGGATTCCTTGTACGTCAGCTGGACGTGAAGGGGTAGTCCGTAATTTGTCGTCTGCTTTGGCGCGGCCTGATCTGGTTACGGATAAGCTGCTGAAGGAGGTGGCGTTGGGCCGCATGGCGGGGCCGTTTTCCTGCCCGCCTGTTCAGAATTTGCGTGTTTCCCCGTTAGGTTTGGTTCCAAAAAAGGAGGCGAATAAATTCCGCCTTATTCATCACTTGTCTTATCCGGAAGGCGAGTCGGTGAATGACGGCATTGATCCGGCCCTGTGCGCGGTTAGTTACACTAACTTTGATGCGGCGGTTGTTTGGGTTCGGAAATACGGGAAGGGCTCTCTGTTAGCGAAAACTGACATTGAGGCCGCTTTTCGTTTATTGCCGGTGCATCCGGATAGTTTTTGTTTGCTGGGATGTTATTGGCAGGAGGAATATTTTGTAGATTGTTGCCTCCCGATGGGCTGCTCCATTTCATGCGCTTATTTTGAGATGTTTAGCACGTTTTTGGAGTGGGTGGTCCGTCGGGAGGCGCAGGTGCAATCTGCCCTGCATTATCTGGATGATTTCCTGTTTATCGGGCCGCCGGGTACCTATGTGTGTGCAGGATTGCTACACACTATGGAGAGAGTGGCAATGGATTTTGGGGTACCTCTGGCGCCTGAAAAAACTGAGGGACCCACGACGGTCATTAAGTTTTTTGGGAATCATGATTGATTCAGATAATATGGAGTGTCGCTTGCCTGATGATAAGTTGCTGGAGATGAGAGAGTTGGTGGCGAGTGCGCTGCGCAGGAAGAAGATCCAGTTGCGGGACTTGCAATCCTTGTTGGGGCATTTGAATTTTGCTTGTAGGATTATGCCCATGGGGCGGGTGTTTTGCAGGCGATTGGCGAGTGCTACCGCAGGGGTGCATTCTCCCCATCATTTCATTAGGTTGTCGGCGGAGTTGAAAGCTGACTTGTTGGTGTGGGGGGAGTTTTTGCAGACCTATAATGGGCGGTCGGTGCTCATGTATCAGCCGGTGTCTAGTGTGGACTTGGAGCTGTATACTGATGCATCAGGTGCTTGTGGATTTGGGGCTTATTTCCAGGGGCAGTGGTGTGCGGGGGTGTGCGGGTTGGTGTGCGGGGGTGTGCGGGTTGGTGTGCGGGTTGGTGTGCAGGAGTTTGGCCTGATACATGGCATGAATGTGGTTTTGTCCGTAACTTGGCTCTGCTGGAACTGTTCCCGATTGTGGTGGCGGCGGAGTTGTGGGGGGATTGTCTGCGGGACCGGAGAGTGCGTTTCGTATGTGACAATCTGGGTGTGGTTCAGGCTGTTAATGCTCAAACAGCTAATTCTCCGCCAGTCGTGCGACTATTGCGACATTTAGTTTTGAGAGGTCTGATGTTGAATGCGCATTTTGTGGCAGTGCATATTCCTGGGGTGCTGAATTCTGTGGCTGATTCCCTTTCTCGTCAACAGTGGGACAGGTTTCGTCTGCTGGCGCCGGGGGCGGAGTCTCATGGCCTGCCTTGTCCAGAGCATCTGTGGAAGGTGGTGTGACAATGGCGATGTCGCTCGTGGAAAGGTCTGTTAGTGCGGTAACGTGGCAGAGGTACAGTGCGGTATGGCAGGTATGGGAGGCGTTGTTGGAAAATGCGCAGGCAGGTATTGCAGATCGGCCGGCGTGTTTGCTGTATTTTATAGGAAATGCGTACAGTGAAGGGGCGTCTGCAGCAACGGTCGCTCGGAGTTTGTCGGCCTTGGCTTTTTGGTTTAAGAAGAAAGGTGAGGAGGACGTGACTAAGTCCTTTCTGGTCCGGCAGGCAATGAAGGGTTTCCGGAGGGGTTCCGCAGTTAGGGATCTCAGGAAGCCGGTGTCATTTGAGCTGTTGGTAGCGATTTGTGAGTTGTTGAGGGAGGTTTGTGTTTCAGCATTTGAAGTGCGGCTATTTACACTGGCCTTTTCTTTGGCTTTCTTTGGGGCGTTCCGGATATCGGAGTTGGTGTCGGCCAGTAAGAGTGTGGCAGGGGGCTTATTGTACGCTGATGTGGATTTGGATGGCTCCTGCCTTTCTTGTTTGCTCCGTAGATCTAAGACAGATCAGGAAGGGAGAGGTTTTGTGGTGCGCTTGTATGAGTTACCTGGGTCGCGGGTGTGCCCGGTCCGCTGTTTTCGGGAGTTTGTTGCGGTGAGGCCTGAGGGCCCGGCATCCTTGTTGGTTCATGCAGACGGGCTGTCTCTGTCAAAATTCCAGTTTTCACAGGTGTTCAAAAAATGTATCCTGTTGTCTGGCAGAGGTGGAGCAGGTTTTAGCTCTCATTCCTTTAGAATTGGCGCAGCTACGGAAGCAGCTCGGTGGGGTTTATCCCCGGCGATGGTTAAGAAGATTGGTAGGTGGGAGTCAGACCGATATAGGTTGTATGTGCGGCCTCATTTGCTTTGAGGCGGTGGTGATAAGATGTGCTGGAGGTGGATATGGAGTAGTTACGTTGTTGTTTTGTGTTGTTTTAGGTGCAGGTCCCTGCTTGATTTGGATCATGGGGCACTCCTACGTACACTGGGGAGGTGTGCGTGCTGATGTTCGTCCGGCCGGACGGCAGTTGGGCATGGATCACGCAGAGGTGCAGGTCAGATGGTTGGGCCTGCGGGGCATGCTGTGGTGTAGGCTGTTACCAGAGGTACAATTTTATGCGGGTTTGGACAGGGCGCCGGATATCTTAGTGGTGCACCTTGGCGGCAATGATTTGGGCATTCGGTCGTCCAGGGATTTAGTGAGGGATGTGAAGATTGACCTTTTGCGGTTGTGGTCGGCGTTCCCAGGAGTGGTTATTGTATGGTCTGATATTGTGGCTCGCAAGGTGTGGCGGCAGGCACGTTCCGTACATAGCTTAAACAAAGCGCGAGCAAAGGTCAACAAGGTAGTTGGCAGATTTGTGGCACGCAATGGCGGTGTTGTGGTGCGGCATAAGGAGTTGGAGGGTAGAGAGGTAGGTTTCCTCAGGGCGGATGGTGTTCATCTAAACGAGGTGGGTCTGGATATGTGGACCCTGGACATTAAGGAGGGCATGGAGAAAGCCCTGCAGTTGTGGAGGGACAATCATGTGTAAGGGGTCACACATGATTGTCGTGGCGGTAGGAGGAGGGGTCTTTGGAGGCACGGAATGGTAAGAAGGAGAAGCAACAATGGAGATTGTTGCAAGAGAACTCGGGGCGTTTAACCCGGGATAGTATTGGAGGGGCTGGGGAGTGGTTACCCAGCTCATATATATTCCTGATGGGCAGGGTCCCCAGGAAGGGAGAGAGAGGTCTTGGACATGGTTGGTGCCCTCGGGTCAGGTGCAGAACGGCTGTAGGGTAAGGGGTCCAGACCTAATAAGGAAACGATGGAGTTTAATGATTGAAGTGCCTTCAAGGATCCTTTATCTGGAGTTGGGAAATAGAGCAGGATGTTATCATGGAGTTATGATGTGTTTATGGTTATGCTCTTTTCAGAAAAAAAGGTGTGTTTAAAAATGGCTGCTGTGGCCTTTACACCAAAATTCATGTGTGGTCTCTTATTGGGGTTTGGGGTGTAAGGTCGTAGATAGCGGAAGCATCAAACATACCTTAAGTCAAGTAAGCCCAGCGTAATGTAGGCGCAGCCGTAATGAAGGAAGCGCATGACTAGGTGTTTGGGAGTTCTAGGCTATTATGTTCTAGGTATTATGTTTTAGGCTATATTTATAGGGATTGGAGGGTTATGTGAAAGGGGGCATGGGGCAAAATGTATCTATATGTGGTGGGTGGAGAATAAAGTATATAAATCCATGCGGGGAAGAGGCAGCCCTCTTTCCCGCTGGACAACAGGAGAAAGTTTTGTCCCGCCCGCCCTCCCAGTATTTTCTCCTGTTTATGGGAATTTGTCGGTTGGGGTTTTGTTTTGTCACAGTAGCAATGGCGGTAGGAGGAGGGGTCTTTGGAGGCACGGAATGGTAAGAAGGAGAAGCAACAATGGAGATTGTTGCAAGAGAACTCGGGGCGTTTAACCCGGGATAGTATTGGAGGGGCTGGGGAGTGGTTACCCAGCTCATATATATTCCTGATGGGCAGGGTCCCCAGGAAGGGAGAGAGAGGTCTTGGACATGGTTGGTGCCCTCGGGTCAGGTGCAGAACGGCTGTAGGGTAAGGGGTCCAGACCTAATAAGGAAACGATGGAGTTTAATGATTGAAGTGCCTTCAAGGATCCTTTATCTGGAGTTGGGAAATAGAGCAGGATGTTATCATGGAGTTATGATGTGTTTATGGTTATGCTCTTTTATCAGGAAAAGGTGTGTTTAATAAATGGCTGCTGTGGCCTTTACACCAAAATTCATGTGTGGTCTCTTATTGGGGTTTGGGGTGTAAGGTCGTAGATAGCGGAAGCATCAAACATACCTTAAGTCATGTCTTATATATAGTATTATATACACCACTGCCTGTCTTATATATAGTATTATATACACCCCTGCCTGCCTGTCTTATATATAGTATTATATACACCACTACCTGCCTGTCTTATATATAGTATTATATACACCACTACCTGCCTGTCTTATATATAGTATTATATACACCACTACCTGCCTGTCTTATATATAGTATTATATACACCACTACCTGCCTGTCTTATATATAGTATTATATACACCACTGCCTGCCTGTCTTATATATAGTATTATATACACCACTACCTGCTGTCTTATATATAGTATTATATACACCACTACCTGCCTGTCTTATATATAGTATTATATACACCACTACCTGCCTGTCTTATATATAGTATTATATACACCCCTGCCTGCCAAATATATAGTATTATATACACCACTGCCTGCCTGCCAAATATATAGTATTATATACACCACTGCCTGCCTGCCAAATATATAGTATTATATACACCACTGCCTGCTGTCTTATATATAGTATTATATACACCACTGCCTGTCTGTCTTATATATAGTATTATATACACCACTGCTGTCTGTCTTATATATAGTATTATATACACCACTGCCTGTCTGTCTTATATATAGTATTATATACACCACTGCCTGTCTGTCTTATATATAGTATTATATACACCACTGCCTGTCTTATATATAGTATTATATACACCACTACCTGCCTGTCTTATATATAGTATTATATACACCATTACCTATCTGTCTTATATATAGTATTATATACACCACTGCCTGTCTTATATATAGTATTATATACACCACTACCTGCCTGTCTTATATATAGTATTATATACACCACTACCTGCCTGTCTTATATATAGTATTATATACACCACTACCTGCCTGTCTTATATATAGTATTATATACACCACTACCTGCCTGTCTTATATATAGTATTATATACACCACTGCCTGTCTTATATATAGTATTATATACACCACTACCTGCCTGTCTTATATATACTATTATATACACCACTACCTGCCTGTCTTATATATAGTATTATATACACCACTGCCTGCCAAATATATAGTATTATATACACCACTTGCCTGCCAAATATATAGTATTATATACACCACTACCTGTCTGTCTTATATATAGTATTATATACACCACTACCTGTCTGTCTTATATATAGTATTATATACACCACTACCTGCCTGTCTTATATATAGTATTATATACACCACTACCTGCCTGTCCTATATATAGTATTATATACACCACTGCCTGTCTGTCTTATATATAGTATTATATACACCACTGCCTGTCTGTCTTATATATAGTATTATATACAGCACTAACCTGCCAAATATATAGTATTATATACACCACTACCTGCCTGTCTTATATATAGTATTATATACACCACTACCTGCCTGTCTTATATATAGTATTATATACACCACTACCTGCCTGTCCTATATATAGTATTATATACACCACTGCCTGTCTGTCTTATATATAGTATTATATACACCACTACCTGTCTGTCTTATATATAGTATTATATACACCACTACCTGCCAAATATATAGTATTATATACACCACTACCTGCCTGTCTTATATATAGTATTATATACACCATACTACCTGCCTGTCTTATATATAGTATTATATACACCACTACCTGCCAAATATATAGTATTATATACACCACTACCTGTCTGTCTTATATATAGTATTATATACACCACTACCTGTCTGTCTTATATATAGTATTATATACACCACTACCTGCCAAATATATAGTATTATATACACCACTACCTGCCTGTCTTATATATAGTATTATATACACCACTACCTGCCTGTCTTATATATAGTATTATATACACCACTACCTGCCAAATATATAGTATTATATACACCACTACCTGCCTGTCTTATATATAGTATTATATACACCACTACCTGTCTGTCTTATATATAGTATTATATACACCACTACCTGCCTGTCTTATATATAGTATTATATACACCACTACCTGCCTGTCTTATATATAGTATTATATACACACTGCCTGCCTGTCTTATATATAGTATTATATACACCACTGCCTGTCTTATATATAGTATTATATACACCACTGCCTGTCTTATATATAGTATTATATACACCCCTGCCTGCCTGTCTTATATATAGTATTATATACACCACTACCTGTCTGTCTTATATATAGTATTATATACACCACTGCCTGTCTTATATATAGTATTATATACACCACTACCTGCCTGTCTTATATATAGTATTATATACACCACTACCTGCCTGTCTTATATATAGTATTATATACACCACTACCTGCCTGTCTTATATATAGTATTATATACACCACTACCTGCCTGTCTTATATATAGTATTATATACACCACTACCTGCCTGTCTTATATATAGTATTATATACACCACTACCTGTCTGTCTTATATATAGTATTATATACACCACTGCCTGCCAAATATATAGTATTATATACACCCCTGCTGCCTGTCTTATATATAGTATTATATACACCACTGCCTGCCAAATATATAGTATTATATATACCAATACCTGCCTGTCTTATATATAGTATTATATACACCCCTGCCTGCCTGCCAAATATATAGTATTATATACACCACTACCTGCCTGTCTTATATATAGTATTCTATACACCACTGCCTGCCTGTCTTATATATAGTATTATATACACCACTACCTGCCTGTCTTATATATAGTATTATATACACCACTACCTGCCTGTCTTATATATAGTATTATATACACCACTACCTGCCAAATATATAGTATTATATACACCCCTGCCTGCCTGCCAAATATATAGTATTATATACACCACTACCTGCCTGTCTTATATATAGTATTATATACACCACTGCCTGCCAAATATACAGTATTATATACACCACTACCTGCCTGTCTTATATATAGTATTATATACACCACTACCTGCCTGTCTTATATATAGTACTATATACACCACTACCTGCCTGTCTTATATATAGTATTATATACACCACTACCTGCCTGTCTTATATATAGTATTATATACACCACTACCTGCCTGTCTTATATATAGTATTATATACACCACTGCCTGCCAAATATATAGTATTATATACACCACTGCCTGCCAAATATATAGCATTATATACACCACTGCCTGCCAAGTATATAGCATTATATACACCACTACCTGCCTGTCTTATATATAGTATTATATACACCACTACCTGTCTGTCTTATATATAGTATTATATACACCACTACCTGTCTGTCTTATATATAGTATTATATACACCACTACCTGCCTGTCTTATATATAGTATTATATACACCACTGCCTGCCTGTCTTATATATAGTATTATATACACCACTACCTGCCTGTCTTATATATAGTATTATATACACCACTACCTGTCTGTCTTATATATAGTATTATATACACCACTACCTGCCTGTCTTATATATAGTATTATATACACCACTGCCTGCCTGTCTTATATATAGTATTATATACACCACTGCCTGCCTGTCTTATATATAGTATTATATACACCACTACCTGTCTTATATATAGTATTATATACACCACTACCTGCCAAATATATAGTATTATATACACCACTACCTGCCTGTCTTATATATAGTATTATATACACCACTACCTGCCTGTCTTATATATAGTATTATATACACCCCTGCCTGCCTGTCTTATATATAGTATTATATACACCACTACCTGCCTGTCTTATATATAGTATTATATACACCGCTACCTGCCTGTCTTATATATAGTATTATATACACCACTGCCTGCCTGTCTTATATATAGTATTATATACATCACTACCTGCCTGTCTTATATATAGTATTATATACACCACTACCTGCCTGTCTTATATATAGTATTATATATACCACTACCTGCCTGTCTTATATATAGTATTATATACACCACTGCCTGCCTGTCTTATATATAGTATTATATACACCACTACCTGCCTGTCTTATATATAGTATTATATACACCACTACCTGCCTGTCTTATATATAGTATTATATACACCACTGCCTGCCTGTCCTATATATAGTATTATATACACCACTACCTGTCTGTCTTATATATAGTATTATATACACCACTGCCTGCCAAATATATAGTATTATATACACCACTGCCTGCCTGTCTTATATATAGTATTATATACACCACTACCTGTCTGTCTTATATATAGTATTATATACACCACTACCTGCCTGTCTTATATATAGTATTATATACACCACTACCTGTCTGTCTTATATATAGTATTATATACACCACTGCCTGCCAAATATATAGTATTATATACACCACTACCTGTCTGTCTTATATATAGTATTATATACACCACTGCCTGCCTGTCTTATATATAGTATTATATACACCACTACCTGCCTGTCTTATATATAGTATTATATACACCACTACCTGCCTGTCTTATATATAGTATTATATACACCCCTGCCTGCCTGTCTTATATATAGTATTATATACACCACTACCTGTCTGTCTTATATATAGTATTATATACACCGCTACCTGCCTGTCTTATATATAGTATTATATACACCACTGCCTGCCTGTCTTATATATAGTATTATATACACCACTACCTGCCTGTCTTATATATAGTATTATATACACCACTACCTGCCTGTCTTATATATAGTATTATATACACCACTACCTGTCTGTCTTATATATAGTATTATATACACCACTGCCTGCCTGTCTTATATATAGTATTATATACACCACTACCTGCCTGTCTTATATATAGTATTATATACACCACTACCTGCCTGTCTTATATATAGTATTATATACACCACTGCCTGCCAAATATATAGTATTATATACACCACTACCTGTCTGTCTTATATATAGTATTATATACACCACTACCTGCCTGTCTTATATATAGTATTATATACACCACTACCTGCCTGTCTTATATATAGTATTATATACACCACTACCTGTCTGTCTTATATATAGTACTATATACACCACTACCTGCCTGTCTTATATATAGTATTATATACACCACTGCCTGCCTGTCTTATATATAGTATTATATACACCACTACCTGCCTGTCTTATATATAGTACTATATACACCACTACCTGCATGTCTTATATATAGTATTATATACACCACTGCCTGCCTGTCTTATATATAGTATTATATACACCACTACCTGCCTGTCTTATATATAGTACTATATACACCACTACCTGCCTGTCTTATATATAGTATTATATACACCACTACCTGCCTGTCTTATATATAGTATTATATACACCACTACCTGCCTGTCTTATATATAGTATTATATACACCACTACCTGCCTGTCTTATATATAGTATTATATACACCACTACCTGCCTGTCTTATATATAGTATTATATACACCACTACCTGTCTGTCTTATATATAGTATTATATACACCACTGCCTGCCTGTCTTATATATAGTATTATATACACCACTGCCTGCCAAATATATAGTATTATATACACCACTACCTGTCTGTCTTATATATAGTATTATATACACCACTACCTGCCTGTCTTATATATAGTATTATATACACCACTGCCTGCCTGTCTTATATATAGTATTATATACACCACTGCCTGCCAAATATATAGTATTATATACACCACTACCTGTCTGTCTTATATATAGTATTATATACACCACTACCTGCCTGTCTTATATATAGTATTATATACACCACTGCCTGCCAAATATATAGTATTATATACACCACTACCTGCCTGTCTTATATATAGTATTATATACACCACTACCTGTCTGTCTTATATATAGTATTATATACACCACTACCTGCCTGTCTTATATATAGTATTATATACACCACTGCCTGTCTTATATATAGTATTATATACACCACTACCTGCCTGTCTTATATATAGTATTATATACACCACTACCTGCCTGTCTTATATATAGTATTATATACACCACTACCTGCCTGTCTTATATATAGTATTATATACACCACTACCTGCCTGTCTTATATATAGTATTATATACACCACTACCTGTCTGTCTTATATATAGTATTATATACACCACTACCTGCCAAATATATAGTATTATATACACCACTACATGCCTGTTTTATATATAGTATTATATACACCACTGCCTGCCTGTCTTATATATAGTATTATATACACCACTACCTGCCTGTCTTATATATAGTATTATATACACCACTACCTGCCTGTCTTATATATAGTATTATATACACCACTGCCTGCCAAATATATAGTATTATATACACCACTACCTGCCTGTCTTATATATAGTATTATATACACCCCTGCCTGCCAAATATATAGTATTATATACACCACTACCTGCCTGTCTTATATATAGTATTATATACACCACTACCTGTCTGTCTTATATATAGTATTATATACACCACTACCTGTCTGACTTATATATAGTATTATATACACCACTGCCTGCCTGTCTTATATATAGTATTATATACACCACTACCTGCCTGACTTATATATAGTATTATATACACCACTACCTGCCTGTCTTATATATAGTATTATATACACCACTACCTGCCTGTCTTATATATAGTATTATATACACCACTACCTGCATGTCTTATATATAGTATTATATACACCACTACCTGCATGTCTTATATATAGTATTATATACACCACTACCTGCCTGTCTTATATATAGTATTATATACACCACTACCTGCCTGTCTTATATATAGTATTATATACACCACTGCCTGCCTGTCTTATATATAGTATTATATACACCACTACCTGCCAAATATATAGTATTATATACAGCACTACCTGCCTGTCTTATATATAGTATTATATACACCACTGCCTGCCTGTCTTATATATAGTATTATATACACCACTACCTGCCTGTCTTAGATATAGTATTATATACACCACTACCTGCCTGTCTTATATATAGTATTATATACACCACTACCTGCCTGTCTTATATATAGTATTATATACACCACTACCTGCCAAATATATAGTATTATATACACCACTACATGTATGTTTTATATATAGTATTATATACACCACTACCTGCCTGTCTTATATATAGTATTATATACACCACTACCTGCCTGTCTTATATATAGTATTATATACACCACTACATGTATGTTTTATATATAGTATTATATACACCACTACCTGCCTGTCTTATATATAGTATTATATACACCACTACCTGCCTGTCTTATATATAGTATTATATACACCACTGCCTGTCTGTCTTATATATAATATTATATACACCACTACCTGCCTGTCTTATATATAGTATTATATACACCACTACCTGCCTGTCTTATATATAGTACTATATACACCACTACCTGCCTGTCTTATATATAGTATTATATACACCACTACCTGCCTGTCTTATATATAGTATTATATACACCACTACCTGCCTGTCTTATATATAGTATTATATACACCACTGCCTGCCAAATATATAGTATTATATATACCACTGCCTGCCTGCCAAATATATAGCATTATATACACCACTGCCTGCCTGTCTTATATATAGTATTATATACACCACTACCTGTCTGTCTTATATATAGTATTATATACACCACTGCCTGCCAAATATATAGTATTATATACACCACTGCCTGCCAAATATATAGTATTATATACACCACTACCTGTCTGTCTTATATATAGTATTATATACACCACTACCTGTCTGTCTTATATATAGTACTATATACACCACTACCTGCCTGTCTTATATATAGTATTATATACACCACTGCCTGCCTGTCTTATATATAGTATTATATACACCACTGCCTGCCAAATATATAGTATTATATACACCACTACCTGTCTGTCTTATATATAGTATTATATACACCACTACCTGCCAAATATATAGTATTATATACACCGCTACATGTATGTTTTATATATAGTATTATATACACCACTACCTGCCTGTCTTATATATAGTATTATATACACCACTACCTGCCTGTCTTATATATAGTATTATATACACCACTACCTGCCTGTCTTATATAGAGTATTATATACACCACTACCTGCCTGTCTTATATATAGTATTATATATACCACTACCTGCCTGTCTTATATATAGTATTATATACACCACTACCTGCCTGTCTTATATATAGTATTATATATACACCACTACCTGCCTGTCTAATATATAGTATTATATACACCACTACCTGTCTGTCTTATATATAGTATTATATATACACCACTACCTGCCTGTCTTATATATAGTATTATATACACCACTACCTGCCTGTCTTATATATAGTATTATATACACCACTACCTGCCTGTCTTATATATAGTATTATATATACCACTACCTGCCTGTCTAATATATAGTATTATATACACCACTGCCTGCCTGTCTTATATATAGTATTATATACACCACTGCCTGCCTGTCTTATATATAGTATTATATACACCACTACCTGCCTGTCTTATATATAGTATTATATGCACCACTGCCTGTCTGTCTTATATATAGTATTATATACACCACTGCCTGCCTGTCTTATATATAGTATTATATACACCACTACCTGCCTGTCTTATATATAGTATTATATACACCACTACCTGTCTGTCTTATATATAGTATTATATACACCACTGCCTGCCAAATATATAGTATTATATATACCACTGCCTGCCTGCCAAATATATAGCATTATATACACCACTGCCTGCCTGTCTTATATATAGTATTATATACACCACTACCTGTCTGTCTTATATATAGTATTATATACACCACTACCTGCCTGTCTTATATATAGTATTATATACACCACTACCTGCCAAATATATAGTATTATATACACCACTACCTGCCTGTCTTATATATAGTATTATATACACCACTGCCTGCCTGTCTTATATATAGTATTATATACACCACTACCTGCCTGTCTTATATATAGTATTATATACACCACTGCCTGCCAAATATATAGTATTATATACACCACTGCCTGCCAAATATATAGTATTATATACACCACTACCTGTCTGTCTTATATATAGTATTATATACACCACTACCTGTCTGTCTTATATATAGTACTATATACACCACTACCTGCCTGTCTTATATATAGTATTATATACACCACTGCCTGCCTGTCTTATATATAGTATTATATACACCACTACCTGCCTGTCTTATATATAGTATTATATACACCACTACCTGCCTGTCTTATATATAGTATTATATACACCACTACCTGTCTGTCTTATATATAGTATTATATACACCACTACCTGCCTGTCTTATATATAGTATTATATATACCACTACCTGCCTGTCTTATATATAGTATTATATACACCACTACCTGCCTGTCTTATATATAGTATTATATACACCACTACCTGCCTGTCTTATATATAGTATTATATATACCACTACCTGCCTGTCTAATATATAGTATTATATACACCACTACCTGTCTGTCTTATATATAGTATTATATACACCACTACCTGCCTGTCTTATATATAGTATTATATACACCACTACCTGCCTGTCTTATATATAGTATTATATACACCACTACCTGCCTGTCTTATATATAGTATTATATACACCACTACCTGCCTGTCTTATATATAGTATTATATACACCACTACCTGCCTGTCTTATATATAGTATTATATATACCACTACCTGCCTGTCTAATATATAGTATTATATACACCACTACCTGTCTGTCTTATATATAGTATTATATACACCACTACCTGCCTGTCTTATATATAGTATTATATACACCACTACCTGCCTGTCTTATATATAGTATTATATACACCACTACCTGCCTGTCTTATATATAGTATTATATATACCACTACCTGCCTGTCTAATATATAGTATTATATACACCACTGCCTGCCTGTCTTATATATAGTATTATATACACCACTGCCTGCCTGTCTTATATATAGTATTATATACACCACTACCTGCCTGTCTTATATATAGTATTATATGCACCACTGCCTGTCTGTCTTATATATAGTATTATATACACCACTACCTGCCTGTCTTATATATAGTATTATATACACCACTACCTGCCTGTCTTATATATAGTATTATATACACCACTACCTGTCTGTCTTATATATAGTATTATATACACCACTACCTGTCTGTCTTATATATAGTATTATATACACCACTACCTGCCTGTCTTATATATAGTATTATATACACCACTACCTGCCTGTCTTATATATAGTATTATATACACCACTGCCTGCCTGCCAAATATATAGTATTATATACACCACTACCTGTCTGCCAAATATATAGTATTATATACACCACTACCTGCCTGTCTTATATATAGTATTATATACACCACTACCTGCCTGTCTTATATATAGTATTATATACACCACTACCTGCCTGTCTTATATATAGTATTATATACACCACTACCTGCCTGTCTTATATATAGTATTATATACACCACTACCTGCCTGTCTTATATATAGTATTATATGCACCACTGCCTGTCTGCCAAATATATAGTATTATATACACCACTACCTGCCTGTCTTATATATAGTATTATATACACCACTACCTGCCTGTCTTATATATAGTATTATATACACCACTACCTGCCTGTCTTATATATAGTATTATATACAGCACTACCTGCCAAATATATAGTATTATATACACCACTGCCTGCCTGTCTTATATATAGTATTATATACACCACTACCTGCCTGTCTTATATATAGTATTATATACACCACTACCTGCCTGTCTTATATATAGTATTATATACACCACTACCTGCCAAATATATAGTATTATATACACCACTACCTGCCTGTCTTATATATAGTATTATATACACCACTACCTATCTGTCTTATATATAGTATTATATACACCACTACCTGCCTGTCTTATATATAGTATTATATACACCACTGCCTGCCTGTCTTATATATAGTATTATATACACCACTACCTGCCTGTCTTATATATAGTATTATATACACCACTGCCTGCCAAATATATAGTATTATATACACCACTGCCTGCCAAATATATTGTATTATATACACCACTACCTGTCTGTCTTATATATAGTATTATATATACCACTACCTGTCTGTCTTATATATAGTATTATATACACCACTACATGTATGTTTTATATATATAGTATTATATATAGTATTATATACACCACTGCCTGCCAAATATATAGTATTATATACACCACTGCCTGCCAAATATATAGTATTATATACACCACTACCTGTCTGTCTTATATATAGTATTATATATACCACTACCTGTCTGTCTTATATATAGTATTATATACACCGCTACATGTATGTTTTATATATAGTATTATATACACCACTACCTGCCTGTCTTATATATAGTATTATATACACCACTACCTGCCTGTCTTATATATAGTATTATATACACCACTACCTGCCTGTCTTATATATAGTATTATATACACCACTACCTGCCTGTCTTATATATAGTATTATATATACCACTACCTGCCTGTCTTATATATAGTATTATATATACCACTACCTGCCTGTCTAATATATAGTATTATATACACCACTACCTGTCTGTCTTATATATAGTATTATATACACCACTACCTGCCTGTCTTATATATAGTATTATATACACCACTACCTGCCTGTCTTATATATAGTATTATATACACCACTACCTGCCTGTCCTATATATAGTATTATATACACCACTGCCTGTCTGTCTTATATATAGTATTATATACACCACTGCCTGCCTGTCTTATATATAGTATTATATACACCACTGCCTGCCTGTCTTATATATAGTATTATATACACCACTACCTGCCTGTCTTATATATAGTATTATATGCACCACTGCCTGTCTGCCAAATATATAGTATTATATACACCACTACCTGCCTGTCTTATATATAGTATTATATACACCACTACCTGCCTGTCTTATATATAGTATTATATACACCACTACCTGCCTGTCTTATATATAGTATTATATACAGCACTACCTGCCAAATATATAGTATTATATACACCACTGCCTGCCTGTCTTATATATAGTATTATATACACCACTACCTGCCTGTCTTATATATAGTATTATATACACCACTACCTGCCTGTGTTATATATAGTATTATATACACCACTACCTGCCTGTCTTATATATAGTATTATATACACCACTGCCTGCCAAATATATAGTATTATATACACCACTGCCTGCCTGTCTTATATATAGTATTATATACACCACTGCCTGCCAAATATATAGTATTATATACACCACTACCTGTCTGTCTTATATATAGTATTATATACACCACTACCTGCCTGTCTTATATATAGTATTATATACACCACTACCTGCCTGTCTTATATATAGTATTATATACACCACTACCTGTCTGTCTTATATATAGTATTATATACACCACTGCCTGCCAAATATATAGCATTATATACACCACTACCTGCCTGTCTTATATATAGTATTATATACACCACTGCCTGCCTGTCTTATATATAGTATTATATACACTACTGCCTGCCAAATATATAGCATTATATACACCACTACTTGCCTGTCTTATATATAGTATTATATACACCACTACCTGCCTGTCTTATATATAGTACTATATACACCACTACCTGCCTGTCTTATATATAGTATTATATACACCACTACCTGTCTGTCTTATATATAGTATTATATACACCACTACCTGCCAAATATATAGTATTATATACACCACTACATGTATGTTTTATATATAGTATTATATACACCACTGCCTGCCAAATATATAGTATTATATACACCACTGCCTGCCTGCCAAATATATAGCATTATATACACCACTACCTGCCTGTCTTATATATAGTATTATATACACCACTGCCTGCCTGTCTTATATATAGTATTATATACACCACTGCCTGCCAAATATATAGCATTATATACACCACTACTTGCCTGTCTTATATATAGTATTATATACACCACTACCTGCCTGTCTTATATATAGTACTATATACACCACTACCTGCCAAATATATAGTATTATATACACCACTACATGTATTTTTATATATAGTATTATATACACCACTACCTGCCTGTCTTATATATAGTATTATATACACCACTACCTGCCTGTCTTATATATAGTATTATATACACCACTACCTGCCTGTCTTATATATAGTATTATATACACCACTACCTGTGTCTTATATATAGTATTATATACACCACTGCCTGCCAAATATATAGTATTATATACACCACTGCCTGCCTGCCAAATATATAGCATTATATACACCACTGCCTGCCAAATATATAGCATTATATACACCACTACCTGCCTGTCTTATATATAGTATTATATACACCACTACCTGTCTGTCTTATATATAGTATTATATACACCACTGCCTGTCTTATATATAGTATTATATACACCACTACCTGCCTGTCTTATATATAGTATTATATACACCACTGTCTGTCTTATATATAGTATTATGTACACCACTACCTGCCTGTCTTATATATAGTATTATATACACCACTACCGGTCTGTCTTATATATAGTATTATATACACCACTGCCTGTCTTATATATAGTATTATATACACCACTGCCTGCCTGTCTTATATATAGTATTATATACACCACTACCTGACTGTCTTATATATAGTATTCTATACACCACTACTTGCCTGTCTTATATATAGTATTATATACACCACTACCTGCCAAATATATAGTATTATATACACCACTGCCTGCCTGTCTTATATATAGTATTATATACACCACTGCCTGCCAAATATATAGTATTATATACACCACTACCTGTCTGTCTTATATATAGTATTATATACACCACTACCTGTCTGTCTTATATATAGTACTATATACACCACTACCTGCCTGTCTTATATATAGTATTATATACACCACTGCCTGCCTGTCTTATATATAGTATTATATACACCACTGCCTGCCAAATATATAGTATTATATACACCACTACCTGTCTGTCTTATATATAGTATTATATACACCACTACCTGCCAAATATATAGTATTATATACACCGCTACATGTATGTTTTATATATAGTATTATATACACCACTACCTGCCTGTCTTATATATAGTATTATATACACCCCTGCCTGCCTGTCTTATATATAGTATTATATACACCACTACCTGCCTGTCTTATATATAGTATTATATACACCACTGCCTGCCTGTCTTATATATAGTATTATATACACCACTACCTGCCTGTCTTATATATAGTATTATATATACCACTACCTGCCTGTCTAATATATAGTATTATATACACCACTACCTGTCTGTCTTATATATAGTATTATATACACCACTACCTGCCTGTCTTATATATAGTATTATATACACCACTACCTGCCTGTCTTATATATAGTATTATATACACCACTGCCTGCCTATCCTATATATAGTATTATATACACCACTGCCTGCCTGTCTTATATATAGTATTATATACACCACTGCCTGTCTGCCAAATATATAGTATTATATACACCACTACCTGCCTGTCTTATATATAGTATTATATACACCACTACCTGCCTGTCTTATATATAGTATTATATACAGCACTACCTGCCAAATATATAGTATTATATACACCACTGCCTGCCTGTCTTATATATAGTATTATATACACCACTACCTGCCTGTCTTATATATAGTATTATATACACCACTACCTGCCTGTCTTATATATAGTATTATATACACCACTACCTGCCTGTCTTATATATAGTATTATATACACCACTACCTGCCTGTCTTATATATAGTATTATATATACCACTACCTGCCTGTCTAATATATAGTATTATATACACCACTACCTGTCTGTCTTATATATAGTATTATATACACCACTACCTGCCTGTCTTATATATAGTATTATATACACCACTACCTGCCTGTCTTATATATAGTATTATATACACCACTGCCTGCCTGCCTATATATAGTATTATATACACCACTGCCTGCCTGTCTTATATATAGTATTATATACACCACTGCCTGCCTGTCTTATATATAGTATTATATACACCACTACCTGCCTGTCTTATATATAGTATTATATGCACCACTGCCTGTCTGCCAAATATATAGTATTATATACACCACTACCTGCCTGTCTTATATATAGTATTATATACACCACTACCTGCCTGTCTTATATATAGTATTATATACAGCACTACCTGCCAAATATATAGTATTATATACACCACTGCCTGCCTGTCTTATATATAGTATTATATACACCACTACCTGCCTGTCTTATATATAGTATTATATACACCACTACCTGCCTGTCTTATATATAGTATTATATACACCACTACCTGCCTGTCTTATATATAGTATTATATACACCACTGCCTGCCTGTCTTATATATAGTATTATATACACCACTACCTGCCTGTCTTATATATAGTATTCTATACAGCACTGCCTGCCTGTCTTATATATAGTATTCTATACAGCACTACCTGTCTGTCTTATATATAGTATTATATACACCACTGCCTGCCTGCCAAATATATAGTATTATATACACCACTACCTGTCTGTCTTATATATAGTATTATATACAGCACTGCCTGCCAAATATATAGCATTATATACACCACTACCTGCCTGTCTTATATATAGTATTATATGCACCACTGCCTGCCTGTCTTATATATAGTATTATATACACCACTGCCTGCCAAATATATAGTATTATATACACCACTGCCTGCCTGTCTTATATATAGTATTATATACACCACTGCCTGCCAAATATATAGTATTATATACACCACTGCCTGCCTGTTTTATATATAGTATTATATACACCACTGCCTGCCAAATATATAGTATTATATACACCACTGCCTGCCTGCCAAATATATAGTATTATATACACCACTACCTGTCTGTCTTATATATACTATTATATACACCACTACCTGCCTGTCTTATATATAGTATTATATACACCACTACCTGCCTGTCTTATATATAGTATTATATACACCACTACCTGTCTGTCTTATATATAGTATTATATACAACACTACCTGCCAAATATATAGTATTATATACACCACTACCTGCCTGTCTTATATATAGTATTATATACACCACTACCTGCCTGTCTTATATATAGTGTTATATACACCACTACCTGCCTGTCTTATATAGTATTATATACACCACTGCCTGCCAAATATATAGTATTAGATACACCACTGCCTGCCTGCCAAATATATAGCATTATATACACCACTACCTGCCTGTCTTATATATAGTATTATATACACCACTGCCTGCCTGTCTTATATATAGTATTATATACACCACTACCTGCCTGTCTTATATATAGTACTATATACACCACTACCTGCCTGTCTTATATATAGTATTATATACACCACTACCTGTCTGTCTTATATATAGTATTATATACACCACTACCTGCCAAATATATAGTATTATATACACCACTACATGTATGTTTTATATATAGTATTATATACACCACTACCTGCCTGTCTTATATATAGTATTATATACACCACTACCTGCCTGTGTTATATATAGTATTATATACACCACTACCTGCCTGTCTTATATATAGTATTATATACACCACTACCTGCCAAATATATAGTATTATATACACCACTGCCTGCCTGTCTTATATATAGTATTATATGCACCACTGCCTGCCAAATATATAGTATTATATACACCACTACCTGTCTGTCTTATATATAGTATTATATACACCACTACCTGCCTGTCTTATATATAGTATTATATACACCACTACCTGCCAAATATATAGTATTATATACACCACTACCTGCCTGTCTTATATATAGTATTATATACACCACTGCCTGCCAAATATATAGTATTATATACACCACTGCCTGCCTGCCAAATATATAGCATTATATACACCACTACCTGCCTGTCTTATATATAGTATTATATACACCACTGCCTGCCTGTCTTATATATAGTATTATATACACCCCTGCCTGCCAAATATATAGCATTATATACACCACTACTTGCCTGTCTTATATATAGTATTATATACACCACTGCCTGCCTGTCTTATATATAGTATTATATACACCACTGCCTGCCTGTCTTATATATAGTATTATATACACCACTACCTGCCTGTCTTATATATAGTATTATATACACCACTACCTGCCTGTCTTATATATAGTATTATATACACCACTACCTGCCTGTCTTATATATAGTATTATATGCACCACTGCCTGTCTGCCAAATATATAGTATTATATACACCACTACCTGCCTGTCTTATATATAGTATTATATACACCACTACCTGCCTGTCTTATATATAGTATTATATATACCACTACCTGCCAAATATATAGTATTATATACACCACTACATGCCTGTCTTATATATAGTATTATATGCACCACTGCCTGTCTGCCAAATATATAGTATTATATACACCACTACCTGCCTGTCTTATATATAGTATTATATACACCACTACCTGCCTGTCTTATATATAGTATTATATACACCACTACCTGCCTGTCCTATATATAGTATTATATACACCACTGCCTGCCTGTCTTATATATAGTATTATATACACCACTGCCTGCCTGTCTTATATATAGTATTATATACACCACTACCTGCCTGTCTTATATATAGTATTATATGCACCACTGCCTGTCTGCCAAATATATAGTATTATATACACCACTACCTGCCTGTCTTATATATAGTATTATATGCACCACTGCCTGTCTGCCAAATATATAGTATTATATACACCACTACCTGTCTGTCTTATATATAGTATTATATACACCACTGCCTGTCTGTCTTATATATAGTATTATATACACCACTGCCTGCCTGTCTTATATATAGTATTATATACACCACTGCCTGCCTGTCTTATATATAGTATTATATACACCACTACCTGCCTGTCTTATATATAGTATTATATACACCACTACCTGCCTGTCTTATATATAGTATTATATACACCACTACCTGCCTGTCTTATATATAGTATTATATACACCACTACCTGTCTGTCTTATATATAGTATTATATACACCACTACCTGCCTGTCTTATATATAGTATTATATACACCACTGCCTGCCTGTCTTATATATAGTATTATATACACCACTGCCTGCCAAATATATAGTATTATATACACCACTACCTGTCTGTCTTATATATAGTATTATATACACCACTGCCTGCCTGTCTTATATATAGTATTATATACACCACTGCCTGCCTGTCTTATATATAGTATTATATACACCACTGCCTGCCAAATATATAGCATTATATACACCACTACCTGCCTGTCTTATATATAGTATTATATACACCACTACCTGCCTGTCTTATATATAGTATTATATACACCACTACCTGTCTGTCTTATATATAGTATTATATACACCACTACCTGCCTGTCTTATATATAGTATTCTATACAGCACTGCCTGCCTTTCTTATATATAGTATTATATACAGCACTGCCTGCCAAATATATAGTATTATATACACCACTACCTGTCTGTCTTATATATAGTATTATATACACCACTGCCTGCCTGTCTTATATATAGTATTATATACACCACTGCCTGCCTGTCTTATATATAGTATTATATACACCACTGCCTGCCAAATATATAGCATTATATACACCACTACCTGCCTGTCTTATATATAGTATTATATACACCACTACCTGCCTGTCTTATATATAGTATTATATACACCACTACCTGCCTGTCTTATATATAGTATTATATACACCACTGCCTGCCAAATATATAGTATTATATACACCACTGTCTGCCTGCCAAATATATAGCATTATATACACCACTACCTGTCTGTCTTATATATAGTATTATATACACCACTACCTGCCTGTCTTATATATAGTATTATATACACCACTGCCTGCCTGTCTTATATATAGTATTATATACACCACTGCCTGCCAAATATATAGCATTATATACACCACTACTTGCCTGTCTTATATATAGTATTATATACACCACTACCTGCCTGTCTTATATATAGTATTATATACACCACTACCTGCCTGTCTTATATATAGTATTATATACACCACTACCTGCCTGTCTTATATATAGTATTATATACACCACTACCTGCCTGTCTTATATATAGTATTATATACACCACTACCTGCCTGTCTTATATATAGTATTATATATACAACTACCTGCCTGTCTTATATATAGTATTATATACACCACTACCTGCCTGTCTTATATATAGTATTATATACACCACTACCTGCCTGTCTTATATATAGTATTATATACACCACTACCTGCCTGTCTTATATATAGTATTATATACACCACTACCTGCCTGTCTTATATATAGTATTATATACACCACTACCTGTCTGTCTTATATATAGTATTATATACACCACTACCTGCCAAATATATAGTATTATATACACCACTACCAGCCTGTCTTATATATAGTATTATATACAACACTACCTGCCTGTCTTATATATAGTATTATATACACCACTACCTGCCTGTCTTATATATAGTATTATATACACCACTACCTGCCTGTCTTATATATAGTATTATATACACCACTACCTGCCTATCTTATATATAGTATTATATACACCACTGCCTGCCAAATATATAGTATTATATACACCACTACCTGCCTGTCTTATATATAGTATTATATACACCACTACCTGCCTGTCTTATATATAGTATTATATACACCACTACCTGCCTGTCTTATATATAGTATTATATACACCACTACCTGCCTGTCTTATATATAGTATTATATACACCACTACCTGCCTGTCTTATATATAGTATTATATACACCACTGCCTGCCTGTCTTATATATAGTATTATATACACCACTACCTGCCTGTCTTATATATAGTATTATATACACCACTACCTGCCTGTCTTATATATAGTATTATATACACCACTGTCTGTCTTATATATAGTATTATATACACCACTGCCTGTCTTATATATAGTATTATATACACCACTACCTGTCTGTCTTATATATAGTATTATATACACCACTGCCTGCCAAATATATAGTATTATATACACCACTGCCTGCCAAATATATAGTATTATATACACCACTGCCTGCCTAATATATAGTATTATATACACCACTGCCTGCCTGCCAAATATATAGTATTATATACACCACAGCCTGTCTTATATATAGTATTATATACACCACTACCTGTCTTATATATAGTATTATATACACCACTACCTGACTGTCTTAAATATAGTATTATATACACCACTGCCTGTCTTATATATAGTATTATATATACCACTACCTGTCTGTCTTATATATAGTATTATATACACCACTGCCTGCCTGTCTTATATATAGTATTATATACACACCACTACCTGTCTGTCATATATAGTATTATATACACACCACTACCTGTCTGTCTTATATATAGTATTATATACAGCACTACCTGCCTGTCTTATATATAGTATTATATACACCACTACCTGCCTGTCTTATATATAGTATTATATACACCACTACCTATCTGTCTTATATATAGTATTATATACACCACTACCTGCCTGTCTTATATATAGTATTATATACACCACTACCTGTCTGTCTTATATATAGTATTATATACACCACTACCTGCCTGTCTTATATATAGTATTATATACACCACTACCTGTCTGTCTTATATATAGTATTATATACACCACTGCCTGCCAAATATATAGTATTATATACACCACTACCTGTCTGTCTTATATATAGTATTATATACACCACTACCTGCCAAATATATAGTATTATATACACCACTACCTGCCTGTCTTATATATAGTATTATATACACCACTACCTGCCTGTCTTATATATAGTATTATATACACCACTACCTGCCTGTCTTATATATAGTATTATATACACCACTACCTGTCTGTCTTATATATAGTATTATATACACCACTACCTGCTTGTCTTATATATAGTATTATATACACCACTACCTGCCTGTCTTATATATAGTATTATATACACCACTACCTGCCAAATATATAGTATTATATACACCACTACCTGCCTGTCTTATATATAGTATTATATACACCACTACCTATCTGTCTTATATATAGTATTATATACACCACTGCCTGCCAAATATATAGTATTATATACACCACTACCTGCCTGTCTTATATATAGTATTATATACACTACTACCTGCCTGTCTTATATATAGTATTATATACACCCCTGCCTGCCTGTCTTATATATAGTATTATATACACCCCTGCCTGCCTGTCTTATATATAGTATTATATACACCACTACCTGCCTGTCCTATATATAGTATTATATACACCACTGCCTGCCTGTCTTATATATAGTATTATATACACCACTGCCTGCCTGTCTTATATATAGTATTATATACACCACTACCTGCCTGTCTTATATATAGTATTATATACACCACTACCTGTCTTATATATAGTATTATATATACCACTACCTGCCTGTCTTATATATAGTATTATATACACCACTGCCTGCCAAATATATAGTATTATATACACCACTACCTGCCTGTCTTATATATAGTATTATATACACCACTACCTGCCTGTCTTATATATAGTATTATATACACCACTGCCTGCCTGTCCTATATATAGTATTATATACACCACTGCCTGCCTGTCTTATATATAGTATTATATACACCACTACCTGCCAAATATATAGTATTATATACACCACTACCTGTCTGTCTTATATATAGTATTATATACACCACTGCCTGCCTGTCTTATATATAGTATTATATACACCACTACCTGCCTGTCTTATATATAGTATTATATACACCACTACCTGCCTGTCTTATATATAGTATTATATACACCACTACCTGCCTGTCATATATATAGTATTATATATACCACTACCTGCCTGTCTTATATATAGTATTATATACACCACTGCCTGCCTGTCTTATATATAGTATTATATACACCACTACCTATCTGTCTTATATATAGTATTATATACACCACTACCTGTCTGTCTTATATATAGTATTATATACACTACTACCTGCCTGTCCTATATATAGTATTATATACACCACTACCTGCCTGTCTTATATATAGTATTATATACACCACTACCTGCCTGTCTTATATATAGTATTATATACACCACCACCTGCCTGTCTTATATATAATATTATATACACCACTACCTGACTGTCTTATATATAGTATTATATACACCACTACCTGCCTGTCTTATATATAGTATTATATACACCACTACCTGCCTGTCTTATATATAGTATTATATACACCACTACCTGCCTGTCTTATATATAGTATTATATACACCACTACCTGCCTGTCTTATATATAGTATTCTATACACCACTACCTGCCTGTCTTATATATAGTATTATATACACCACTACCTGCCAAATATATAGTATTATATACACCACTGCCTGCCTGTCTTATATATAGTATTATATACACCACTGCCTGCCAAATATATAGTATTATATACACCACTACCTGTCTTATATATAGTATTATATACACCACTGCCTGCCTGTCTTATATATAGTATTATATACACCACTGCCTGCCTGTCTTATATATAGTATTATATACACCACTGCCTGCCAAATATATAGTATTATATACACCACTACCTGTCTGTCTTATATATAGTATTATATACACCACTACCTGTCTGTCTTATATATAGTATTATATACACCACTACCTGCCTGTCTTATATATAGCATTATATACACCACTACCTGTCTGTCTTATATATAGTATTATATACACCACTACCTGTCTGTCTTATATATAGTATTATATACACCACTGCCTGCCTGTCTTATATATAGTATTATATACACCACTGCCTGCCTGTCTTATATATAGTATTATATACACCACTACCTGCCTGTCTTATATATAGTATTATATACACCACTGCCTGCCTGTCTTATATATAGTATTATATACACCACTGCCTGCCAAATATATAGTATTATATACACCACTACCTGTCTTATATATAGTATTATATACACCACTGCCTGCCTGTCTTATATATAGTATTATATACACCACTGCCTGCCTGTCTTATATATAGTATTATATACACCACTACCTGCCTGTCTTATATATAGTATTATATACACCACTGCCTGCCTGTCTTATGTATAGTATTATATACACCACTGCCTGCCAAATATATAGTATTATATACACCACTACCTGTCTTATATATAGTATTATATACACCACTGCCTGCCTGTCTTATATATAGTATTATATACACCACTGCCTGTCTTATATATAGTATTATATATACCACTACCTGCCTGTCTTATATGTAGTATTATATACACCACTACCTGCCTGTCTTATATATAGTATTATATACACCACTACCTGCCTGTCTTATATATAGTATTATATACACCACTGCCTGCCAAATATATAGTATTATATACACCACTACCTGTCTTATATATAGTATTATATACACCCCTGCCTGCCTGTCTTATATATAGTATTATATACACCACTACCTGCCTGTCTTATATATAGTATTATATACACCACTGCCTGCCTGTTTTATATATAGTATTATATACACCACTACCTGCCTGTCTTATATATAGTATTATAGAGGTTCCGTGGCTGTCACTATTATAGAGATACTGGAGCTGTCACTATTATAGTGGTACTGTGGCTGTCACTATTATAGAGGTATTGTGGCTGTCACTATTCTAGAGGTACTGTGGCTGTCACTATTATAGAGGTATTGTGGCTGTCACTATTATAGAGGTACTGTGGCTGTCACTATTATAGCGGTTCTGTGGCTGTCACTATTATAGAGGTTCTGTGGCTGTCACTATTATAGAGGTACGGTGGCTGTCACTATTATAGAGGTATTGTGGCTGTCACTATTATAGAGGTACTGTGGCTGTCACTATTATAGAGGTACGGTGGCTGTCACTATTATAGAGGTATTGTGGCTGTCACTATTATAGAGATACTGTGGCTGTCACTATTATAGAGGTATTGTGGCTGTCACTATTATAGAGGTACTGTGGCTGTCACTATTATAGAGGTACTGTGGCTGTCACTATTATAGAGGTACGGTAGCTGTCACTATTATAGAGGTATTGTGGCTGTCACTATTATAGAGATACTGTGGCTGTCACTATTATAGAGGTATTGTGGCTGTCACTATTATAGAGATACTGTGGCTGTCACTATTATAGAGGTATTGTGGCTGTCACTATTCTAGAGGTATTGTGGCTGTCACTATTCTAGAGGTATTGTGGCTGTCACTATTATAGAGGTATTGTGTCTGTCACTATTATAGAGGTACTGTGGCTGTCACTATTATAGAGGTTCTGTGGCTGTCACTATTATAGAGGTACTGTGGCTGTCACTATTATAGAGGTACTGTGGCTGTCACTATTCTAGAGGTATTGTGGCTGTCACTATTATAGAGGTATTGTGTCTGTCACTATTATAGAGGTACTGTGGCTGTCACTATTATAGAGGTACTGTGGCTGTCACTATTCTAGAGGTATTGTGTCTGTCACTATTATAGAGGTACTGTGGCTGTCACTATTATAGAGGTTCTGTGGCTGTCACTTTTATAGAGATATTGTGGCGGTCACTATTATAGAGGTACGGTGGCTGTCACTATTATAGAGGTTCTGTGGCTGTCACTATTATAGAGGTATGTGGCTGTCATTATTATTTAGGTATTGTAGCTGTCACTATTATAGAGGTACTGTGGCTCACTATTATTGCAGTACTGTGGCTGTCACTATTATAGAGGTATTTGTGGCTGTCACTATTATAGAGGTTCTGTGGCTGTCACTATTATAGAGGTACTGTGGCTGTGACTATTATAAAGGTATTTGTGGCTGTCACTATTATAGAGGTACTGTGGCTGTCACTATTATAGCAGTACTGTGGCTGTCACTATTATAGAGGTATTGTGGCTGTCACTATTATAGAGATACTGTGGCTGTCACTATTATAGAGGTACTGTGGCTGTCACTATTCTAGAGGTATTGTGGCTGTCACTATTCTAGAGGTATTGTGGCTGTCACTATTATAGAGGTATTGTGTCTGACACTATTATAGAGGTACTGTGGCTGTCACTATTATAGAGGTACTGTGGCTGTCACTATTATAGAGGTTCTGTGGCTGTCATTATTATAGAGGTACTGTGGCTGTCACTATTATAGAGATTCTGTGGCTGTCACTACTATAGAGATATTGGGGTTGTCACTATTATAGAGGTATTGTGGCTGTCACTATTATAGAGGTTCTGTGGCTGTCACTATTATAGAGGTACGGTGGCTGTCACTATTATAGGGGTTCTGTGGCTCTCACTATTATAGAGGTACTGTGGCTGTCACTATTCTAGAGGTATTGTGGCTGTCACTATTATAGAGGTACGGTGGCTGTCACTATTATAGAGGTATTGTGGCTGTCACTATTATAGAGATACTGTGGCTGTCACTATTATAGAGGTATTGTGGCTGTCACTATTATAGAGGTACTGTGGCTGTCACTATTATAGAGGTACTGTGGCTGTCACTATTATAGAGGTACGGTGGCTGTCACTATTATAGAGGTATTGTGGCTGTCACTATTATAGAGATACTGTGGCTGTCACTATTATAGAGGTATTGTGGCTGTCACTATTATAGAGATACTGTGGCTGTCACTATTATAGAGGTATTGTGGCTGTCACTATTCTAGAGGTATTGTGGCTGTCACTATTCTAGAGGTATTGTGGCTGTCACTATTATAGAGGTATTGTGTCTGTCACTATTATAGAGGTACTGTGGCTGTCACTATTATAGAGGTTCTGTGGCTGTCACTATTATAGAGGTACTGTGGCTGTCACTATTATAGAGGTACTGTGGCTGTCACTATTCTAGAGGTATTGTGGCTGTCACTATTATAGAGGTATTGTGTCTGTCACTATTATAGAGGTACTGTGGCTGTCACTATTATAGAGGTACTGTGGCTGTCACTATTCTAGAGGTATTGTGTCTGTCACTATTATAGAGGTATTGTGGCTGTCACTATTATAGAGGTTCTGTGGCTGTCACTATTATAGAGTTATTGTGGCTGTCACTATTATAGAGGTTATGTGGCTGTCACTATTATAGAGATATTGTGGCTGTCACTATTATAGTGTTATTGTGGCTGTCACTATTATAGAGGTTCTGTGGCTGTCACTTTTATAGAGATATTGTGGCGGTCACTATTATAGAGGTACGGTGGCTGTCACTATTATAGAGGTTCTGTGGCTGTCACTATTATAGAGGTATGTGGCTGTCATTATTATTTAGGTATTGTAGCTGTCACTATTATAGAGGTACTGTGGCTCACTATTATTGCAGTACTGTGGCTGTCACTATTATAGAGGTATTTGTGGCTGTCACTATTATAGAGGTTCTGTGGCTGTCACTATTATAGAGGTACTGTGGCTGTGACTATTATAAAGGTATTTGTGGCTGTCACTATTATAGAGGTACTGTGGCTGTCACTATTATAGCAGTACTGTGGCTGTCACTATTATAGAGGTATTGTGGCTGTCACTGTTATAGAGATACTGTGGCTGTCACTATTATAGAGGTACTGTGGCTGTCACTATTCTAGAGGTATTGTGGCTGTCACTATTCTAGAGGTATTGTGGCTGTCACTATTATAGAGGTATTGTGTCTGACACTATTATAGAGGTACTGTGGCTGTCACTATTATAGAGGTACTGTGGCTGTCACTATTATAGAGGTTCTGTGGCTGTCATTATTATAGAGGTACTGTGGCTGTCACTATTATAGAGATTCTGTGGCTGTCACTACTATAGAGATATTGTGGCTGTCACTATTATAGAGGTTCTGTGGCTGTTACTATTATAGAGGTTCTGTGGCTGTTACTATTATAGAGGTTCTGTGGCTGTTACTATTATAGAGGTTTTGTGGCTGTCACTATTATAGAGGTTTTGTGTCTGTCACTATTATAGAGATATTGTGGCTGTCACTATTATAGAGGTATTGTGGCTGTTACTATTATAGAGGTTCTGTGGCTGTTACTATTATAGAGGTTCTGTGGCTGTTACTATTATAGAGGTTTTGTGGCTGTCACTATTATAGAGGTTCTGTGTCTGTTACTATTATAGAGATATTGTGGCTGTCACTATTATAGAGGTATTGTAACTGTAACTATTATAGAGGTATTGTGGCTGTCACTATTATAGAAGTTTTGTGGCTGTCACTATTATAGAGGTTCTGTGGCTGTCACTATTATAGAGGTATTGTGGCTGTCACTATTATAGAGGTATTGTGGCTGTCACTATTATAGAGGTTCTGTGGCTGTCACTATTATAGAGGTAGTGTGGCTGTCACTATTGTAGAGGTATTGTGGCTGTCACTATTATAGAGGTACTGTGACTGTCACTATTATAGAGGTACTGTGACTGTCACTATTATAGAGGTTCTGTGGCTGTCACTATTATAGAGGTACGGTGGCTGTCACTATTATAGGGGTTCTGTGGCTCTCACTATTATAGAGGTACGGTGGCTGTCACTATTATAGAGGTACTGTGGCTGTCACTATTCTAGAGGTATTGTGGCTGTCACTATTATAGAGGTATTGTGTCTGTCACTATTATAGAGGTATTGTGGCTGTCACTATTATAGAGATACTGTGGCTGTCACTATTATAGAGGTATTGTGGCTGTCCCTATTATAGAGATACTGTGGCTGTCACTATTATAGAGGTACTGTGGCTGTCACTATTATAGAGGTTCTGTGGCTGTCACTATTCTAGAGGTATTGTGGCTGTCACTATTCTAGAGGTATTGTGGCTGTCACTATTATAGAGGTACTGTGGCTGTCACTATTATAGAGGTATTGTGGCTGTCACTATTATAGAGATACTGTGGCTGTCACTATTATAGAGGTATTGTGGCTGTCCCTATTATAGAGATACTGTGGCTGTCACTATTATAGAGGTACTGTGGCTGTCACTATTATAGAGGTTCTGTGGCTGTCACTATTCTATAGGTATTGTGGCTGTCACTATTCTAGAGGTATTGTGGCTGTCACTATTATAGAGGTATTGTGGCTGTCACTATTATAGAGGTACTGTGGCTGTCACTATTATAGATGTACTGTGGCTGTCACTATTCTAGAGGTATTGTGGCTGTCACTATTCTAGAGGTATTGTGGCTGTCACTATTATAGAGGTACTGTGTCTGTCACTATTCTAGAGGTATTGTGGCTGTCACTATTCTAGAGGTATTGTGGCTGTCACTATTTTAGAGGTATTGTGTCTGACACTATTATAGAGGTATTGTGTCTGTCACTATTATAGAGGTACTGTGGCTGTCACTATTATAGAGGTTCTGTGGCTGTCATTATTATAGATGTACTGTGGCTGTCACTATTATAGAGATTCTGTGGCTGTCATTATTATAGATGTACTGTGGCTGTCACTATTATAGAGATTCTGTGGCTGTCACTACTATAGAGATATTGTGGCTGTTACTATTATAGAGGTTCTGTGGCTGTCACTATTATAGAGGTATTGTGGCTGTCACTATTATAGAGGTATTGTGGCTGTCACTATTATAGAGGTATTGTGGCTGTCACTATTATAGAGGTATTGTGGCTGTCACTATTATAGAGGTATTGTGGCTGTCACTATTATAGAGGTATTGTGGCTGTCACTATTATGGAGGTATTGTGGCTGTCACTATTATAGAGGTACTGTGCCTGTCACTATTATATTGGTTCTGTGGCTGGCACTATTATATTGGTTCTGTGGCTGTCACTATTATAGAGGTATTGTAACTGTCACTGTTATAGAGGTACTGTGGCTGTCACTATTATAGAGGTTCTGTTGCTGTCACTATTATAGAGGTTCTGTGGCTGTCACTATTATAGAGGTACTGTGGCTGTCACTATTATAGTGGTTCTGTGGCTGTCACTATTATAGAGGTTCTGTTGCTGTCACTATTATAGAGGTTCTGTGGCTGTCACTATTATAGAGGTTCTGTGGCTGTCACTATTATAGAGGTTCTGTGGCTGTCACTATTATATTGGTTCTGTGGCTGTCACTATTATATTGGTTCTGTGGCTGTCACTATTATATTGGTTCTGTGTCTGTCACTATTATAGAGGTATTGTGGCTGTCACTATTATAGGGGTAATGTGGCTGTCACTATTATATTGGTTCTGTGGCTGTCACTATTATATTGGTTCTGTGGCTGTCACTATTATAGAGGTATTGTGGCTGTCACTATTATAGAGGTACTGTGGCTGTCACTATTATAGATGTAGTGTGGCTGTCACTATTATAGAGGTACTGTGGCTGTCACTATTATAGAGGTATTGTGGCTGTCACTATTACAGAGGTTCTGTGGCTGTCACTATTACAGAAGTATTGTGGCTGTCACTATTATAGAGGTTCTGTGGCTGTCACTATTATAGAGGTTCTGTGGCTGTCACTATTATAGAGATATTAATGCTGTCACTTTTATAGAGGTATTGTGGTTGTCACTATTATAGAGGTTCTGTGGCTGTCGCTTTTATAAAGGTATTGTGGCTGTCACTATTATAGAGGTTCTGTGGCTGTCACTATTATAGAGGTATTGTGGCTGTCACTATTATAGAGGTTCTGTGGCTGTCATTATTATAGAGTTTCTGTGTCTGTCACTATTAAAGAGGTATTGTGGCTGTCACTATTCTAGAGGTATTGTGGCTGTCACTATTATAGAGGTTCTGTGGCTGTCACTTTTATAGAGGTTCTGTGGCTGTCACTATTATAGAGGTATTGTGGCTGTCACTATTATAGAGGTTATGTGGCTGTCACTATTATAGAGGTACTGTGGCTGTCACTATTATAGAGGTACTGTGGCTGTCACTATTATAGAGGTACTGTGGCTGTCACTATTATAGAGGTACTGTGGCTGTCACTATTATAGAGGTACTGTGGCTGTCACTATTATAGAGGTACTGTGGCTGTCACTATTATAGTAGTTCTGTGGCTGTCACTATTATAGAGGTTCTGTGGCTGTCACTATTATAGAGGTTCTGTGGCTGTCACTATTATAGAGGTAGTGTGGCTGTCACTATTATAGAGGTACTGTGGCTGTCACTATTATAGAGGTACTGTGGCTGTCACTATTATAGAGGTACTGTGGCTGTCACTATTATAGAGGTACTGTGGCTGTCACTATTATAGTAGTTCTGTGGCTGTCACTATTATAGAGGTTCTGTGGCTGTCACTATTATAGAGGTTCTGTGGCTGTCACTATTATAGAGGTACTGTGGCTGTCACTATTATAGAGGTATTGTGTCTGTCACTATTAATGAGGTATTGTGGCTGTCACTATTATAGAGGTTCTGTGGCTGTCACTATTATAGAGGTAGTGTGGCTGTCACTATTATAGTGGTATTGTGGCTGTCACTATTATAGAGGTACTGTGGCTGTCACTATTAATGAGGTATTGTGGCTGTCACTATTATAGAGGTTCTGTGGCTGTCACTATTATAGAGGTACTGTGTCTGTCACTATTAAAGAGGTATTGTGGCTGTCACTATTATAGAGGTACTGTGGCTGTCACTATTATAGAGGTATAGTGGCTGTCACTATTATAGAGGTACTGTGGCTGTCACTATTAATGAGGTATTGTGGCTGTCACTATTATAGAGGTATTGTGGCTGTCACTATTATAGAGGTATTGTGGCTGTCACTATTATAGAGGTACTGTGTCTGTCACTATTATTGAGGTACTGTGGCTGTCACTATTATAGAGGTACTGTGGCTGTCACTATTATAGAGATACTGTGGCTGTCACTATTATAGAGGTATTGTGGCTGTCACTGTTATTGAGGTACTGTGGCTGTCATTATTATTTAGGTATTGTAGCTGTCACTATTATAGAGGTACTGTGGCTCACTATTATTGCAGTACTGTGGCTGTCACTATTATAGAGGTACTGTGGCTGTGACTATTATAAAGGTATTTGTGGCTGTCACTATTATAGAGGTACTGTGGCTGTCACTATTATAGCAGTACTGTGGCTGTCACTATTATAGAGGTATTGTGGCTGTCACTATTATAGAGATACTGTGGCTGTCACTATTATAGAGGTACTGTGGCTGTCACTATTCTAGAGGTATTGTGGCTGTCACTATTCTAGAGGTATTGTGGCTGTCACTATTATAGAGGTATTGTGTCTGACACTATTATAGAGGTACTGTGGCTGTCACTATTATAGAGGTACTGTGGCTGTCACTATTATAGAGGTTCTGTGGCTGTTACTATTATAGAGGTTCTGTGGCTGTTACTATTATAGAGGTTCTGTGGCTGTTACTATTATAGAGGTTTTGTGGCTGTCACTATTATAGAGGTTCTGTGTCTGTCACTACTATAGAGATATTGTGGCTGTCACTATTATAGAAGTTTTGTGGCTGTCACTATTATAGAGGTACTGTGGCTGTCACTATTATAGAGGTTCTGTGGCTGTCACTATTCTAGAGGTATTGTGGCTGTCACTATTCTAGAGGTATTGTGGCTGTCACTATTATAGAGGTATTGTGTCTGTCACTATTATAGAGGTACTGTGGCTGTCACTATTATAGATGTACTGTGGCTGTCACTATTCTAGAGGTATTGTGGCTGTCACTATTCTAGAGGTATTGTGGCTGTCACTATTATAGAGGTATTGTGGCTGTCACTATTATAGAGGTACTGTGGCTGTCACTATTATAGAGGTACTGTGGCTGTCACTATTATAGAGGTTCTGTGGCTGTCACTATTCTAGAGGTATTGTGGCTGTCACTATTCTAGAGGTATTGTGGCTGTCACTATTATAGAGGTATTGTGTCTGTCACTATTATAGAGGTACTGTGGCTGTCACTATTATAGATGTACTGTGGCTGTCACTATTCTAGAGGTATTGTGGCTGTCACTATTCTAGAGGTATTGTGGCTGTCACTATTATAGAGGTATTGTGGCTGTCACTATTATAGAGGTACTGTGTCTGTCACTATTCTAGAGGTATTGTGGCTGTCACTATTCTAGAGGTATTGTGGCTGTCACTATTTTAGAGGTATTGTGTCTGACACTATTATAGAGGTACTGTGGCTGTCACTATTATAGAGGTACTGTGGCTGTCACTATTATAGAGGTTCTGTGGCTGTCATTATTATAGATGTACTGTGGCTGTCACTATTATAGAGATTCTGTGGCTGTCATTATTATAGATGTACTGTGGCTGTCACTATTATAGAGATTCTGTGGCTGTCACTACTATAGAGATATTGTGGCTGTTACTATTATAGAAGTTCTGTGGCTGTAACTGTTACTATTATAGAGGTTCTGTGGCTGTCACTATTATAGAGGTATTGTGGCTGTCACTATTATAGAGGTATTGTGTCTGTCACTATTATAGAGGTATTGTGGCTGTCACTATTATAGAGGTATTGTGGCTGTCACTATTATAGAGGTATTGTGGCTGTCACTATTATGGAGGTATTGTGGCTGTCACTATTATAGAGGTACTGTGGCTGTCACTATTATATTGGTTCTGTGGCTGGCACTATTATATTGGTTCTGTGGCTGTCACTATTATAGAGGTATTGTAACTGTCACTGTTATAGAGGTACTGTGGCTGTCACTATTATAGAGGTTCTGTTGCTGTCACTATTATAGAGGTTCTGTGGCTGTCACTATTATAGAGGTACTGTGGCTGTCACTATTATAGTGGTTCTGTGGCTGTCACTATTATAGAGGTTCTGTTGCTGTCACTATTATAGAGGTTCTGTGGCTGTCACTATTATAGAGGTTCTGTGGCTGTCACTATTATAGAGGTTCTGTGGCTGTCACTATTATATTGGTTCTGTGGCTGTCACTATTATATTGGTTCTGTGGCTGTCACTATTATAGAGGTATTGTGGCTGTCACTATTATAGGGGTAATGTGGCTGTCACTATTATATTGGTTCTGTGGCTGTCACTATTATATTGGTTCTGTGGCTGTCACTATTATAGAGGTATTGTGGCTGTCACTATTATAGAGGTACTGTGGCTGTCACTATTATAGAGGTACTGTGGCTGTCACTATTATAGATGTAGTGTGGCTGTCACTATTCTAGAGGTACTGTGGCTGTCACTATTATAGAGGTATTGTGGCTGTCACTATTACAGAGGTTCTGTGGCTGTCACTATTACAGAAGTATTGTGGCTGTCACTATTATAGAGGTTCTGTGGCTGTCACTATTATAGAGATATTAAGGCTGTCACTTTTATAGAGGTATTGTGGTTGTCACTATTATAGAGGTACTGTGGTTGTCACTATTATAGAGGTTCTGTGGCGGTCGCTTTTATAAAGGTATTGTGGCTGTCTCTATTATAGAGGTTCTGTGGCTGTCACTATTATAGAGGTATTGTGGCTGTCACTATTATAGAGGTTCTGTGGCTGTCATTATTATAGAGGTTCTGTGTCTGTCACTATTAAAGAGGTATTGTGGCTGTCACTATTCTAGAGGTATTGTGGCTGTCACTATTATAGCGGTTCTGTGGCTGTCACTTTTATAGAGGTTCTGTGGCTGTCACTATTATAGAGGTTCTGTGGCTGTCACTATTATAGAGGTTCTGTGGCTGTCACTATTATAGAGGTTCTGTGGCTGTCACTATTATAGAGGTATTGTGTCTGTCACTATTAATGAGGTATTGTGGCTGTCACTATTATAGAGGTTCTGTGGCTGTCACTATTATAGAGGTAGTGTGGCTGTCACTATTATAGTGGTATTGTGGCTGTCACTATTATAGAGGTACTGTGGCTGTCACTATTAATGAGGTATTGTGGCTGTCACTATTATAGAGGTTCTGTGGCTGTCACTATTATAGAGGTACTGTGTCTGTCACTATTAAAGAGGTATTGTGGCTGTCACTATAATAGAGGTACTATGGCTGTCACTATTATAGAGGTATAGTGGCTGTCACTATTATAGAGGTACTGTGGCTGTCACTATTAATGAGGTTCTGTGTCTGTCACTATTAAAGAGATTCTGTGTCTATCACTATTATAGAGGTATTGTGGCTGTCACTATTATAGAGGTATTGTCACTGTCACTATTATAGAGGTTCTGTGGCTGTCACTATTATAGAGGTTCTGTATCTGTCACTATTATAGAGGTTCTGTGGCTGTCACTATTATAGAGATATTGTGGCTGTCACTATTATAGAGGTTCTGTGGCTGTCACTATTATATAGGTTCTGTGGCTGTCACTATTATAGAGGTACTGTGGCTGTCACTATTATAGAGGTACTGTGGCTGTCACTATTATAGAGGTATTGTGGCTGTCACTATTATAGTGGTATTGTGGCTGTCACTATTATAGTGGTATTGTGGCTGTCTCTATTATAGAGGTTCTGTGTCTGTCACTATTATTGAGGTTCTGTGGCTGTCACTATTATAGAGGTATTGTGGCTGTCACTATTATAGAGGTTCTTTGGCTGTCACTATAATAGAGGTTCTGTGTCTGTCACTATTATAGAGGTTCTGTGGCTGTCACTATTATAGAGGTACGGTGTCTGTCACTATTATAGAGGTTCTGTGGCTGTCACTATTTTAGAGGTTCTTTGGCTGTCACTATAATAGAGGTATTGTGGCGGTCACTATTATAGAGGTACGGTGGCTGTCTCTATTATAGAGGTTCTGTGGTTATCACTATTATATTGGTACGGTGGCTGTCACTATTATAGAGCTACGGTGGCTGTCACTTTTATAGTGGTATGGTGGCTGTCACTATTATAGAGGTATTGTGGCTGTCACTATTATAGAGATACTGTGGCTGTCACTATTATAGAGGTTCTGTGGCTGTCACTATTATAGAGATATTGTGGCTGTCACTATTATAGAGGTATTGTGGCTGTCACTATTATAGAGATACTGTGGCTGTCACTGTTATAGAGGTACGGTGGCTGTCACTTTTATAGAGGTGCGGTGGCTGTCACTATTATAGAGGTTCTGTGGCTGTCACTATTATAGAGGTACGGTGGCTGTCACTATTATAGAGGTACGGTGGCTGTCACTATTACAGAGATACTGTGACTGTCACTATTATAGAGGTACTGTGACTGTCACTATTATAGAGGTACTGTGACTGTCACTATTATAGAGGTTCTGTGGCTGTCACTTAGATATATAACATTATATTATTACATTACATTATATTATGTTAAATTGTTACGGGTTATATTTATACGTTACAATTATTGCACTTGTATCAAGTCGATTGTTCCCAGGAATGTAGTGGCAGAGGCATAGCTAGGTTCTCCAGCACCCGCGGCAAAGATTCCGTTTGGCGCCCCCCACCCAACCTCTTTCCTGACATCTCCTTCCCCTCGCCATGTTTGTTTTCTCTACCAATCAATGACGTGTCATTTCTTTTCCACATTTTTTATATTTAACTCGAGCATAAAAACATTTGTACATTTTACAAGCAGTATAGTTCTATACACAACACCAGAACCAAGCTCAGTACATAAATACAGCACCAGAACCAAGGTCATTACATATATACAGTACCAGAACAAAGCTCAGTACATAAATACAGCTCCAGAACCAAGATCATTACATGTATACAGCACCAGAACAAAGCTCATAACATATACAACACCGGAACCAAGCTCAATACATATATACAGCACCAGAAAAAAGCTCAATACATATATACAGCACCAGAACAAAGCTCAGTACATAAATACAGCACCAGAACAAAGCTCAGTACATAAATACAGCACCAGAACAAAGCTCAGTACATAAATACAGCCCCAGACGCAAGCTCAGTACATAAATACAGCACCAGAACAAATACAGCTCAATTTAGTGCAACCTCTGACATATAGGTTTGCACTAAATTGTTTCCAGCTCCCAGCATGGCCCGAACAAAGGCGAGGATAAGCTGGGAGGTAATGTTTCCCAAAAAAAAAATCATATCATAATTATACCACCCATCATCTCGCTGCAGATCATACAGTGACTACATTACTGATTAGAGGCAGAATAAACATTTACATTAAGTGACTCACCGGTGACATCTCAGATTGTTAAGGATCTGCCAGGCACAGCTTCTGTATCCACGCCCATAGGTAATCAGTCTGCACCTGCTTCTATGTCTGTGAGACTGACTCCATCTTCCACCACTTAGGATGGCAGGCTTAGGAGTGGGAGAGCCTATCACAGCCTGGCCAGACGGAGCTAGCTCCCGCCCTCTGTCTATTTATACCTGCCTTTCCTGTTCCTCCTTGCTTGTGATTCTTCTCTGTTGGTTTCCTGGCCCTGCTGCAGCTTCTTGAACTACTTGTCCCTGCTTTGTATTGACCCTGGCTTACTGACTACTCTTCTGCTCTGCGTTTGGTACCTCGTACACTCCTGGTTTGACTCGGCTTGTTCACTACTCTCCTGCTCTGCGTTTGGCACCTTGTACTCTCCTGGTTTGACTCGGCTCGTTTACTACTCTTGTCGCTCACGGTGTTGCCTTGGGCAACTGCCCCGTTTCCCTTTGTTCTGTGTTTCCTTGTCTGGTTGTCTGTCGTGCACTTACTGAGTGTAGGGACCGTCGCCCAGTTGTACCCCGTCGCCTAGGGCGGGTCGTTGCAAGTAGGCAGGGACTGAGTGGCGGGTAGATTAGGGCTCACTTGTCTGTTTCCCTATCCCTGTCATTACATAATCACAAGTCCATATACCTACTCTACCCTGGTCCCTCACACCACTATGAACCCCCTTGAGACCCTGGTTCAGCAAATGCAGGGTCTCTCCCTACAGGTGCAGTCCCTGGCTCAGAGGGTCAACCAGCCTGATGCTACCATGGTAGTGCCCCTCACCTCACCTCTTGAACCCCACCTCAAGTTGCCTGACCGGTTCTCAGGGGACCGGAAGACTTTTCTCTCCTTTCGGGAGAGTTGTAGGCTCTATTGTCGTTTAAAGCCCCACTCCTCAGGTTCTGAGAGCCAGTGGGTGGGTATAATTATGTCCCGGCTCAAGGAAGGGCCCCAAGAATGGGCCTTCTCCTTGGCTCCTGACGCCCCTGAACTTTCCTCCGTTGATCTTTTCTTTTCTGCTCTCGGACTCATTTATGACGAGACTGACAGGACTGCCTTTGCCGAGAGTCAGCTGGTGACCTTACGTCAGGGTAAGAGACCTGTTGAGGAGTATTGCTCTGACTTTAGGAAGTGGTGCTTAGCTTTTCGGTGGAATGACCCTGCCTTAAGGTGCCAGTTTAGGTTGGGTCTGTCGAATGCCCTGAAAGACCTGCTAGTTAGCTAGCCCTCTTCTGACTCCCTAGACCAGGTTATGGCTTTAGCGGTACGACTTGACCGACGTCTCAGGGAACGACAACGTGAACGTTTATGTGTTTTCTCCTGACTCCCCCATGATGCCTCCCGAGGTTCCGTTGCTTCGTTCTTCCACGGAAGACTCGGAGGTACCTATGCAACTCGGGGCCTCCGTGTCCCCCCAACAATGTAGAGAGTTCCGCAGGAAGAATGGTCTCTGCTTCTATTGTGGGGATTACAAGCATCAAGTGAACACCTGTCCTAGGCGTAAGAATAAGCAGCCAGAAAACTTCCGCGCCTAAGTGATCATCGGGGAGGTCACTTGGGCGCACAGGTATTTCCCGTAAATATGAAACGTAATAAAATCTTGCTTCCCTTTCAGGTCTCTTTTGGTGGTAGGTCTGCTACCGGCAGTGCCTTCGTGGATTCAGGGTCTTCTGCTAATATCATGTCTGTGGAATTTGCTATGTCTCTAGCTATGCCTTTGATTTATTTGCCTAAACCTGTCCCGGTAGTGGGTATCGACTCCTCTCCTCTTGCTAATGGTTATTTTACGCAGCATACCCCTGTTTTTGAACTCCTTGTTGGCTCCATGCATTTGGACCAGTGCTCTGTACTGTTGATGCAGGGATTATCATCCGATTTGGTTTTAGGCCTGCCCTGGTTGCAGTTGCATAATCCCACGTTTGACTGGAATACTGGGGAGCTTACCAAATGGGGTAATGAATGCTTGACGTCATGTTTTTCTGTTAATTCTATTTCTCCCCCTGAGGAGGTGAACACGCTACCTGAGTTTGTTCAGGACTTCGCTGATGTTTTCTCTAAGGAGGCCTCCGAAGTGTTACCTCCTCATAGAGAATACGATTGCGCTATCGATTTGGTACCAGGAGCTAAGCTCCCTAAGGGTAGGATATTTAATCTCTCTTGTCCCGAACGTGAAGCCATGAGAGAGTATATCCAGGAATGCCTGGCCAAGGGTTACATTCGCCCCTCTACTTCTCCGGTAGGTGCTGGCTTCTTCTTCGTAGGGAAGAAGGATGGTGGTCTTAGGCCATGCATTGACTACCGAAACTTGAATAAGGTCACTGTAAGGAACCAGTATCCCCTTCCTTTGATTCCTGATCTCTTTAATCAGGTTCAGGGGGCCCAATGGTTCTCTAAGTTTGATCTACGGGGGGCGTATAACCTTATCCGGATCAAAGAGGGGGATGAGTGGAAGACTGCGTTTAACACGCCCGAAGGTCATTTCGAATACCTCGTCATGCCCTTTGGGTTGTGTAATGCTCCCGCAGTCTTCCAGAATTTCATAAATGAGATTTTAAGAGATTACCTGGGGGTATTTCTTGTAGTGTACCTTGATGACATACTTGTGTTTTCCAAGGACTGGTCCTCCCACATTGAGCATGTCAGGAAGTTGCTCCAGGTCCTTCGGGAAAACAAACTGTTTGCGAAGACCGAAAAATTTGTGTTTGGGGAGCAGGAGATACCATTTTTGGGTCAAATCCTCACTCCTCATGAATTCCGCATGGACCCCGCCAAGGTCCAGGCTGTAGCGGAATGGGTCCAACCTGCCTCCCTGAAAGCGTTACAGTGTTTCTTGGGGTTTGCTAATTATTACAGGAGATTTATTGCTAACTTCTCGGTCATTGCTAAGCCTCTTACGGACCTCACTCGCAAGGGTGCTGATCTCCTCCACTGGCCTCCTGAGGCTGTCCAGGCTTTTGAGGCCCTTAAGAAGTGCTTTATCTCGGCCCCGGCGTTGCTTCAGCCCAACCAAATGGAGCCATTTATTGTGGAGGTTGACGCATCCGAGGTGGGAGTGGGGGCTGTCTTGTCCCAGGGTACCAGGTCCCTCACCCATCTCCGCCCCTGTGCCTACTTCTCCAGGAAGTTTTCGCCCACTGAGAGTAACTATGATAATGGCAACCGCGAACTCTTAGCCATTAAATGGGCATTTGAAGAGTGGCGCCACTTCCTGGAGGGGGCTAGGCACCAGGTAACAGTCCTTACCGACCACAAGCATCTGGTTTTCCTAGAATCGGCCCGGAGGCTAAACCCGAGACAAGCTCGATGGGCGTTATTTTTTACCAGATTCAATTTTTTGGTTACCTATAGGGCTGGGTCTAAAAATATTAAGGCTGATGCACTGTCGCGTAGCTTCATGGCCAGCCCTCCTTCGGAGGAAGATCCTGCTTGTATTTTGCCTCCAGGTATAATCATTTCCTCTATTGATTCTGATTTAGTCTCTGAAATTGCTGCTGATCAAGGTTCAGCTCCCGGGAACCTTCCTGAGAACAAGCTGTTTGTTCCCCTGCAATTCCGGCTAAGGGTACTTAGGGAAAATCATGACTCCGCACTATCTGGTCATCCAGGCATCCTGGGTACCAAGCACCTCATTGCCAGAAACTATTGGTGGCCTGGGTTGCCTAAAGACGTTAAGGCCTACGTCGCCGCTTGTGAGGTTTGTGCTAGGTCCAAGACTCCCAGGTCCCGACCAGCGGGCTTACTACGTTCTTTGCCCATTCCCCAGAGACCTTGGACCCATATTTCCATGGATTTTATCACCGATTTGCCTCCATCTCAAGGTAAGTCGGTGGTGTGGGTTGTAGTAGACGGCTTCAGTAAGATGTGCCACTTTGTGCCCCTCAAAAAATACCCAATGCTAAGACGTTAGCTACCTTGTTTGTCAAACACATCCTGCTTCTCCATGGGGTCCCTGTCAATATTGTTTCTGACAGAGGGGTACAATTTGTTTCTTTGTTTTGGAGAGCCTTCTGTAAAAAGTTGGAGATTGATCTGTCCTTCTCCTCTGCCTTCCATCCTGAAACTAATGGCCAAACTGAGAGGACTAATCAGTCTCTAGAACAATATTTAAGGTGTTTTATCTCTGACTGTCAATATGATTGGGTCTCATTCATTCCCCTCGCCGAATTTTCCCTTAATAACCGGGTCAGTAACTCGTCAGGGGTCTCCCCCTTTTTCTGCAATTTTGGGTTTAATCCACGGTTCTCCTCCGTTTCACCTGGTAGTTCCAACAATCCCGAGGTAGAGGTCGTTCATCGGGAACTGTGCACAGTCTGGGCCCAGGTTTAGAAGAACCTAGAGGCGTCCCAGAGCATACAAAAACCTCAGGCTGATAGAAGACGTTCTGCTAACCCCTTGTTTATGTTCGGGGATCTGGTGTGGCTATCGTCAAAGAACTTGCGCCTTAAAGTCCCGTCCAAGAAGTTTGCTCCCCGGTTTATAGGGCCGTACAAGGTCATTGAAGTCCTCAATCCTGTCTCCTTCCGACTGGAGTTGCCCCCATCCTTGGCTCCCTCGAGGAAACCTCCTGTCCCCGTTCTCACCCCTGAGGGGGTAGAATTCGAGGTGGCCAAGATTGTGGACAGCAAGATGGTCCAAGGCTCCCTCCAGTACCTGGTCCATTGGAGAGGATACGGGCCTGAGGAGAGGACTTGGGTACCCGCCCGGGATGTTCACGCTGGGGTATTGGTCAGGAGGTTCCACCTTCGTTTCCCCAATAAACCAGGTCCATCTAGAAAGGGTCCGGTGGCCCCTCATAAAAGGGGGGGGGTACTGTTAAGGATCTGCCAGGCACAGCTTCTGTATCCACGCCCATAGGTAATCAGTCTGCACCTGCTTCTATGTCTGTGAGACTGACTCCATCTTCCACCACTCAGGATGGCAGGCTTAGGAGTGGGAGAGCCTATCACAGCCTGGCCAGACGGAGCTAGCTCCTGCCCTCTGTCTATTTATACCTGCCTTTCCTGTTCCTCCTTGCTTGTGATTCTTCTCTGTTGGTTTCCTGGCCCTGCTGCAGCTTCTTGAACTACTTGTCCCTGCTTCGTATTGACCCCGGCTTACTGACTACTCTCCTGCTCTGCGTTTGGTACCTCGTACACTCCTGGTTTGACTCGGCTTGTTCACTACTCTCCTTATCTGCGTTTGGCACCTCGTACTCTCCTGGTTTGACTCGGCTCATTTACTACTCTTGTTGGTCACGGTGTTGCCGTGGGCAGCTGCCCCGTTTCCCTTTGTTCTGTGTTTCCTTGTCTGGTTGTCTGTCGTGCACTTACTGAGTGTAGGGACCATCACCCAGTTGTACCCCGTCGCCTAGGGCGGGTCGTTGCAAGTAGGCAGGGACTGAGTGGTGGGTAGATTAGGGCTCACTTGTCTGTTTCCCTATCACTGTCATTACACAGATTCTAGTTCTTTTTCTCCATCTGGTCCAGACCTCTATGATGACTTCTCCCGGTCACAGCCCATTTCTGCAGTTTGCTGCTCAGATGTCTTCAGCTTCTCACTTTCAAACATTTCTAGACCTATAAATAAAGATAAAGTTCTCAATATACCACACACTACACCCCTAAATATAATAATGCCATACGCTGCACCTCTAATTATAATAGCACAATACACTGTGTCCCTGATTATAATAGCGCCATACACTGCACCTCTCAGTATAATAGCACCATACACCGTATCACACACACACCGTGCCCCCTATAGATAGTGCCTGCCTTAGAGCCCCCTGTAGATAGTGCCCCCATATAGCCCACCCCTGTATATAGTGCCCTGTATTTAGTGCTCCACGTATAGCTCCCCCTATAGTTCTCCACAGACAACCCACCCCTGTTTATAGCCCCCTGTATATATAGACCACCCCTGAATATAGCGCTCCACATATAGCCCACCCCCGTAGATAAAGCCCCCCTGTAGATAAAGCCCCCCCCCCTCCCAAGATAAAGCCACCCCCATATATAATGCCACACTTTTTTATTAGGATAAAAAAACAAAGTATACAAACTCACCTTAATCCTGATCCCGCACCGTCCGGTCGGCAATGAAGACCCGCTCCTTTCTGAGCAGGTCTCTTGGGGTTGAACAATGCAAGCAGCGCAATGACGTGATCGTGCCGCTTGTGTCTCTGAGAGCCGCTGATTGGCGGGGCAGAATGACTTTCCCTGTCAATCAGCACGTTTCGACAACGCAAGCAGCGCAAAGTATTGTGCCGCTTCACTCGTAGAAAGGCGCTTAATGGCCGGGCACGGAACGTACCCGGCCATTCATTGCTTCTAATTGTACCTGTGTCCCATAGATGCATGTACAATTATAGTGCAGGAGGGGGTGGCGGCGGCTGGTTTCAGTGTACGGTGCAGCCCTGGCGCTCCCTTCTAAGTTGCGCCGGGTCACATGACCGCCTGCCCTCCCCCTAGCTACGCCCCTGTGTTGTAGTGTTATAAATCAGATCACCGTTAACGTGAGACAATCTCGGGAGATAACGAGGATCTTCATGTAGATTTTTATGTTTATACTTTTATCATTTTTCGTTCTGTGTTAGAGAGGTTACTTCTCTTATATATCGCGATATGCATCTCTAGAGCAACTGCCATCTGTCTGATATTGTGCAGAAAGCGTGAGATCCAATCTGACACCTAATAAAGATTTATTGCGCGTCTTGCGACAATATGCCGAAAACAGGCGGCATGTGTGTCTCTACCCGCCGCTCCCCCTCTTCCAGGTCAGAAGTCGTCCGACCCCCAATCCCCTCCACAATCAAGAGATTCAGTGTCTAATTTATCTATCTATCTATCTCATATCTATCTATCTATCTATCTATCTATCTATCTATCTATCTATCTCATATCTATCTATCTATCTCATATCTATCTATCTATCTCATATCTATCTATCTCATATCTATCTATCTATCTATCTATCTATCTATCTATCTATCTATCTATCTATCTATCTATCTATCTCATATCTATCTATCTATCTAATCATCTAATGTTTTGTTTCTTTTCCTTTGCAGGTGAAGGTTTGGTTCCAGAACCGTAGAACAAAGCAGAAGAAGGACCAGGGAAAAGACTCTGAGTTGAGGTCCGTGGTATCAGAGACGGCTGCCACCTGCAGTGTCCTCAGACTCCTGGAGCAAGGTCGCCTCCTGTCCCCTCCTGGTTTGCCTGGACTAATCCCTGCTTGTTCCACAGGTTCTTTACGGGCCCCAAGCAGTTCTGTCCCTGGGGCCCCATCCCTACCTGACCTTCCCAGCGCTCCTTCTCACCAGTCTGGACTCCACACCTCCCCCACAGGACACAGCATCTTCAGCATGCCGGTACCATCTCTCCTGGGCACTGTGGCCAACCGGCTGACGTCCAACCCTCTGACAATGGCCGGAAACCTCCAAGAACTGTCTGCCCGGTACCTCAGCTCCTCCGCGTTCGAGCCCTACACTAGAAGCTCCTCCAAGGAGACTCTAGAGAAGAAATCTTTGGACTGACCCTGCAGATTGTGTGTTTACCTGTGTTATGTGTGGAGGTCGTCTCCTGATACTGTACCCCAAACATTACTGAGAGCACCGTACCCCCAAGCCCACAGAAAAGTGGGGGGCATCCTGCTGTAATGTCTGTAAAGGCGGGGCAGGGCACATGCGGAATTCAGGAGCCAGGAAGTCAAATCTAGGAGTCAGTGGGTCACTTAAGGAGTCAAAGTATCCACCGACCTCATGGAAAATGACTCCCCAAATTCATACACCAGCAATCAATAAGCACATTGGCCGCCTGGCTCTGAGGATTCAATTGGACCGGACCACGTTCCCAGGACAATGTCCAGATGCTGAATATTTCTCATCGTCACACATTACAGACAGCGATGGTGAACATAGAGGAGGCCACGCAGCGGGGCCACGGGGACACTAACCATACAGACATCAGGGCAGACATGGCCGGTGGGCCACAACCTCGAGTCATTAAACAGAAAAACAAGATACAAATTCTGCTCATCGTACGGTGGCTGGTAAAGGGCCCATGGTTAGTAATGCTGTGGCCTCGACCCCCTTCAGTACACCCCTAAACCATGAGAAAAGGGGCCCAACACTCCAAGCAACTGAGGGGTGATGCTCCCCCTCCCCTACACAGGATGGAGCGGGCAATTAGTAGCGGCCATCCTGTCCCGGGACGGTGGGCTGTAATGGCAAGCACCAGCAACATGGGGGGTTCTCAGTTTGGTTCTCTGTACGTCGCTGACCTGCAGACTAAAAACTGCTGTAAACTGTGATCTGCTGATTGATTCTGCCAATATTAGATTAACACTCGGCTGCTCCATGTACAGCCGAGTCACTGTGTAAACCCTTTACTGATATTCTGTCCCTGAGCTACATCATGCCTATACTCCAGTCACAGTCAGAGCTGCATTTATAACTCTACAGCTAGATCATGGTCATTCAAAGCTGCACTCTTAATTTGTATACAAAAAGATGTAACAGCAGACTGCAGTTCCAAGTGTGACTAGAGCAGAAAATATGATATAGAAAAAAAATAGTGAGTGCAGCTCTGGAGTATAATACAGGATGTAACTCAGGATCAGTACAGGATAAGTAATGTAATGTATGCACACAGTGACTCTACCAGCAGAATAGTGAGTGCAGCTCTGGAGTATAATACAGGATGTAACTCAGGATCAGTACAGGATAAGTAATGTATGTACACAGTGACTCCACCAGCAGAATAGTGAGTGCAGCTCTGGAGTATAATACAGGATGTAACTCAGGATCAGTAATGTAATGTATGTACACAGTGACTCTGCCTTATATGGAAAATGTTAAAAAAAAATCTAATTCCCAAAAATATTCTGCGTCTCCCTTTGTCCAGCAGTCCCTGTAATGCTCGCAGGTTCTGTATTATATCAGGGAATTACTTAAACAGAAATTCTTACAATGTTTAGCTACTATGAACATCTGTGGCTGCAGCGCGACGGTTGTGACTTCAGCATCTAACGTGGCTGACTGAGGTTTATATTGGGTTATTGCTCTTTATGCCAATTCTTTACAGATGACTGAGCCCTTCTGACCGTGGACAGAGAACATCGGTGTGGCTAGAGATCCGGATAATTCTGCAGTATAATCCTCCGCGCTCCTTTACGTTTCTGGGACGTTTACATCCATTTATTGTTAGTGGCTCATAAAACAAGAAGGGAAGAGACAATTTCTGTCCCTTTCGAGCATCCAATGCCATCCATGATCCTCCACACGATGCAATATTCACCAACCGGGACTTGTGCTTTCGTTACCACATGTTGGGATCAGATTTGTGGATTTGTTTGAATGATTAAACCACCAGCGATTTGTCGGTAGTACTTGAATGTGTTGCAGGGCGCCGACGACTTCTGATTGGCTGAGCAGGAGATCACGCGTCATGTGACCGGCCGACCAGGGACCGTGCTCAGCGCCTTGATCTAACTATAGTCATTTTATTGTAACTTATTTAATTAAGGGAAAGCGGGCGAATTCCAGGCGAGATTCGCCACAAGGTTTCGTTCTGGCCGTCAGAGGCGTTTTGTGTTGATGTCGTGCGAGTGAATTTATGCATATATATATATATATATGTAAGAGGCCATATATATATATATATATATATATATATATATATATATATATATATATATATATATGAGAAGAGATTATGTATTTTTCACATTCTATTTAAACACTAAATGATTATTATTTGATGTGTGGACGGCGTGACAGATCACGAGCTCTGTGCCGCAATATTTATGTTTTCATTATCTGGATGTTTGGATCTGCAATTAAATGAAAAATAATTTGATCTGAGTAAACGACTCCGTGTGACATCAGTTTTTTCATTGTGTCTCTGGATGTGAGGCGCTTGCCCCTGCCTGCAGTGCTGGAGCTTTCCCACTGCCTGTGACATGCTGCATGCTGCTGCGCAGGGCACAGTCTGCAGCCTCTTCTGTGTCTTACACCTGCATCTGTTGCTCTTCGGCATCCTGCACACAATTGTTAATGATCGTCATGGCACATATACATACCTCTCCTACCATCCTCTTTTTAGCTGAATTGTGCCATCAAATGAAAGTCTAAGGAGGGGGGGGGGGGTGTATTCAAATATGAGAAAAAATAACCATTTCTGGGAGGTTTCCTGGGTGGATCGGGGACGTGGCATAATTATGTCCCGTGAATCCAAATGTTGGCAAGGAATGAATATAGTTACCAGAGCTGCTGCTTGCAGGAATTTCTACAATTAAGCAAACGAACAAAGACTGGATTATTCTCCTTTAACCCCTTCCTGCTGCGACCACTTTTGACCTTCCTGACACAGAATTATTTTTCAAATCTGACGTGTCACTTTATGTGATGAAAACTCCGGAATGCTTTTACCTATCCAAGTGATTCGGAGAATGTTTTCTCGTGACATATTGGACTTAATGTTAGTGTCAAAATTTAGTCGATAAATTCAATATTCATTTGTGAGAAACACCAAAATGTAGAGAAAGTTTGCAAAAACTAGCATTTTTCACATTTTTAAATGTATTTTCTTGTAAAATCGATCATAATACAACACAAAATAGTTACTATTTCACATCCCCCATATGTCTACTTTATGTTCACATCGTTTTTTGAACATCCTTTTCTTTTTCTAGGAGGTTACAAGGCTTAGAACTTTACCAGCAATTTCTCACATTTTCAAGAAAATTTAAAAAGGCTGTTTTTATAGGGACCAGTTCAGATGTGAAGTGGCTTTTAGGGACTTATATATCAGAACCCCCCCAAAAATCGGCCCATTTTAAAAACTCCACCCCTCAAAGTATTCAAAACAGAATTTAGAAAGTTTCTTAACCCTTTAGGTGTTTCACAAGAATTAAGGCAAAGTAGAAAATGTACAAATTTCATTTTTTTTTAATATAATAGTTTTTAGAAATATCCCACATGTGGCTCTAGCGCGATAATGGACTGAAGCACCGGCCTCCAAAGCAAAGGAGCACCTAGGGGATTTTGGGTCCCCCTTTCTATTAGAATATATTTTAGGCTCCATGTCAGGATTGAAGGGCTCTTGTGGTGCCAAAACCATGGAAATCCCCCACAAAGACACTATTTAGCAAACTAGACCCCCGAAGGAATTAATCTCGGGGTATAGTGAGTATTTTGACCCCACAGGTGTTTCATAGATTTTATTATAATTTGGACGTGAAAATTAAATTTTTTACAATTTTCCACTGAGATGTCGTTTTACCTAAAAAAAATAGATCAATTTCCACAAGAAATAATGAAGAAAAAGCCCCCCAACATTTGTAAAGCAACTTCTCCAGAGTATCTAAATATCCCATATGTGGTCATAAACTGCTGTTTGGGCACACGGCGGGGCTCAGAAGGGAAGGAGCACCATTTGACTTTTGGAGCGCAGATTTTGCTGGATTGGATTCTTGGCACCATGTCACATTTGCAAATCCCCTGAGGTACCAGTACAGTGGAAACTACCCAAAAGTGACTCTATTTGGGAAACTACACCCCTTGAGGATTTAATCTAGGAGTGTATTGAGCATTTTGACCCCATTGTTTTATAGTTTATTAGAATTGGGCAGTGAAAATAAAAATATTTTTTTTTTTCCAGTAAGACATAGATTTAGCTAAAACATTTTCATTTTCTCAACAAATAAAAGGACAAAAAGAGGCCTGCATTTGTAAAACAATTTCTCCTGAGTACAGCAATATGCGGTCATAAACTGCTGTTTGAGCACACGGCAGGGCTCAGAAGGGAAGGAGCGCCATTTGGAGTGCAGATTTTGCTGGATTGGTTTCTGGCGCCTGTGGGACCAAAACAGTGGAAACCCCCCAGAAGTGACCACATTTTGGAAACGACACCATTCAAGGTATTCCCCTAGGGGTGTAGTGAGCATGTTAACCCCGCAGGTGTTTTGCAGAACTTAGTGTGCACTCGATGTTGCAGAGTCTATTTTTTACATAGATATGCCAATATGTGGTGCCCGGCTTGTGCCACCATAACAAGACAGCTCTCTAATTATTATGCGGTGTTTCCCGGTTTTAGAAGCACCCTACATGTGGCCCTAAACTTTTGCCTGGACGTCCGACAGGGCTCAGGAGTGAGAGAGTACAATGCGGAGTGGAGGCCTAATTTGGCGACTTACAAAGTATTGGTTCACAATTGCAGAGGCTCTGATGTGAAATAATAAAAGAAACCCCTGAGAAGTGACCCCATTTTGGAGACTGCGCCCTCAAGGCATTTATTAAGGGGGTAGTGACCATTTTCACCCCACAGGTCTTTTCCATAAATAATTGTGCTGCGGTTGGTGCAAAGTAAAAATAGCAATTTTTCCCTAGATGTGACATTTCACTGGCAAATATGTGGTGCCCAGCTTGTGCCACTGGAGACACACACCCCAAAAACTGTTAAAAGGGTCTCCTAGGTATCTTGATTCTATATATGTGGAAGTAAACTGCTAGTAGGGTTCAGAGCAGAGGGAGCGCCATTTGGCTTTTGGAGCGTGGATTTTGCTTGGTAGTAGATTTGTTTGGAATTTTACTGGTATTTCATAATGTAGGGGGCATAAGTAAGCTGGGCAGAGTACATCAGGGGCACAGTCAGGTGGTATAATAATGTGGGGGTTCATGTAAGCTGGGCAGAGTACATCAGGGGCATAGTCAGATGGTATAATAATGTGGGGGTACATGTAAGCCGGGCAGAGTACATCAGGGGCATAGTCATGTGGTATAATAATGTGGGGGCACATGTAAGCCGGGCAGAGTACATCACGGGCATAGTCAGGTGGTATAATAATGTGGGGGTACATGTAAGCTGGGCAGAGTACATCAGGGGCACAGTCAGGTGGTATAATAATGTGGGGGTATATGTGATCTGTGCAGAGTACATCAGGGGCATAGTCAGGTGGTATAATAATGTGGGGCCACATGTAAGCCGGGCAGAGTACATCACGGGCATAGTCAGGTGGTATAATAATGTGGGGGTACATGTAAGCCGGGCAGAGTACATCAGGGGCATAGTCATGTGGTATAATAATGTGGGGGCACATGTAAGCTGTGCAGAGTACATCAGGGGCATAGTCAGGTGGTATAATAATGTGGTGGTACATGTAAGCCGGGCAGAGTACATCAGGGGCATAGTCATGTGGTATAATATTGTGGGGGCACATGTAAGCCGTGCAGAGTACATCAGGGGCATAGTCAGGTGGTATAATAATGTGGGGGTACATGTAAGCCGGGCAGAGTACATCAGGGGCATAGTCATGTGGTATAATAATGTGGGGGCACATGTAAGCCGGGCAGAGTACATCACGGGCATAGTCAGGTGGTATAATAATGTGGGGGTACATGTAAGCTGGGCAGAGTACATCAGGGGCACAGTCAGGTGGTATAATAATGTGGGGGTATATGTGATCTGTGCAGAGTACATCAGGGGCATAGTCAGGTGGTATAATAATGTGGGGGCACATGTAAGCCGGGCAGAGTACATCACGGGCATAGTCAGGTGGTATAATAATGTGGGGGTACATGTAAGCCGGGCAGAGTACATCAGGGGCATAGTCATGTGGTATAATAATGTGGGGGCACATGTAAGCTGTGCAGAGTACATCAGGGGCATAGTCAGGTGGTATAATAATGTGGTGGTACATGTAAGCCGGGCAGAGTACATCAGGGGCATAGTCATGTGGTATAATAATGTGGGGGCACATGTAAGCCGTGCAGAGTACATCAGGGGCATAGTCAGGTGGTATAATAATGTGGTGGTACATGTAAGCCGGGCAGAGTACATCAGGGGCATAGTCAGGTGGTATAATAATGAGGGGGTACATGTAAGCCGGGCAGAGTACATCAGGGGCACAGTCAGGTGGTATAATAATGTGGGGGTACATGTAAGCTGGGCAGAGTACATCAGGGGCACAGTCAGGTGGTATAATAATGTGGGGGTATATGTGATCTGTGCAGAGTACATCAGGGGCATAGTCAGGTGGTATAATAATGTGGGGGCACATGTAAGCCGGGCAGAGTACATCACGGGCATAGTCAGGTGGTATAATAATGTGGGGGTACATGTAAGCCGGGCAGAGTACATCAGGGGCATAGTCATGTGGTATAATAATGTGGGGGCACATGTAAGCTGTGCAGAGTACATCAGGGGCATAGTCAGGTGGTATAATAATGTGGTGGTACATGTAAGCCGGGCAGAGTACATCAGGGGCATAGTCAGGTGGTGTAATAATGTGGGGGTACATGTAAGCCGGGCAGAGTACATCAGGGGCAGGTGGTATAATAATCCATAGATGTGTGTTACGCTGAGACACAATCCTTTCTGCACAAGCCGGAGTCACACTGATAAATGGCGTTCTTCATTATCCCCCTTTTGGTCCACACTCCCCACCTTTGCAATTTGGGGAATTTTGCTGGGAAAGTGTTGTCCTGGTAAAATACGGGCGCCCTCGCTTCCAGCAGATATGTTTGGGCCCTCCCCTTCCTGGCATAATACGGGCACCCTCGCTTCCAGCAGATATGTTTGGGCCCTCCCCTTCCTGGCATAATACGGGCACCCTCGCTTCCAGCAGATATGTTTGGGCCCTCCGCTTCCTGGTAAAATACGGGTGCCCTCGCTTCCAGCAGATATGTTTGGGTCTTCCACTTCTTGGTATAATACAGGCGCCCTCGCTTCGAGCAGATGTGTTTGGGCTCTCCCCTTCCTGGTGTAATACGGACGTCCGTGCTTCCAGCAGATATATTTGGGCTCTCCCCTTCCCGGTATAATACGGGCACCCTCGCTTCCAGCAGATATGTTTGGACCCTCCCCTTCCTGGTATAATACCGGCGCCCTCGCTTCCAGCAGATATGTTTGGGTCCTCCCCTTCCTGGTATAATATGGGCGCCCTCGCTTCCAGCAGATATGTTTGGGTCCTCCCCTTCCTGGTATAATACCGGCGCCCTCTCTCCCAGCAGATATGTTTGGGTCCTCCTCCTCCCTGGTATAATGAGAACGCCCTCGCTTCCAGCAGATATGTTTGGGCCCTACCCTTCCTAGTATAATACATATGCCCTCGTTTCCAGCAGATATGTTTGAGTCCTCCCCTTCCTGGTATAATACGGGCGCCCTCGATTTCAGCAGATATGTTTGGACCCTCCCCTTCATGGTATAATATGGGCACCCTCGCTTCCAGCAGATATGTTTGGGTCCTCCCCTTCCTGGTATAATAAGGGTGCCCTCGCTTCCAGCAGATATGTTTGGGCCCTCCCCTTTTTGGTATAATACGCATGCCCTCGCTTCCAGCAGATATATTTTGGCCCTCCCCTTCCTGGTATAATACGGGCGCCCTCTCTTCCAGCAGATCTGTTTGGGACCTCCCCTTCCTGGTATAATACGGGCGCCCTCGCTTGCAGCAGATATGTTTGGGTCCTCCCCTTCCCGGTATAATACGGGCGCCCTCGCTACCAGCAGATATGTTTGGGCCCTTCCCTTCCTGGTATAATACGGACGACCTCGCTTCCAGCAGATATTTTTGGGTCCTCCCCTTCCTGGTATAATACGGGCGCCCTCGCTACCAGCAGATATGTTTGGGCCCTCTCCTTCCTGGTACAATACGGGCGCCCTCGCTTCCAGCAGATATGTTTGGGCCCTCCACTTCCTGGTACAATACGTGCACCCTCGCTTCCAGCAGATATGTTTGGGCCCTCCCCTTCCTGGTATGATAAGGGCGCCCTCGCTTCCAGCAGATATGTTTGTTCCCTCCCCTTCCTGGTATAATACTGGCACCCTCGCTTCCAGCAGATGTTTGGGCACTCCCCTTCCTGGTATGATAAGGGCGCCCTCGCTTCCAGAAGATATGTTTGGGCACTCCCCTTCCTGGTATGATAAGGGCGCCCTCGCTTCCAGCAAATATGTTTGTTCCCTCCCCGTCCTGGTATTATACTGGCACCCTCGCTTCCAGCAGATATGTTTGGGCCCTCCCCTTCCTGGTATGAAACGCACGCCCTTGCTTCCAGCAGATATGTTTGGGCCCTCCCCTTCCTGGTATAATACGCATGCCCTTGCTTCCAGCAGATATTCTTGGGCCCTCCCCTTCCTGGTATAATACGGGCACCCTCGCGTCCAGCAGATATGTTTGGGCCCTCCCCTTCCTAGTATAATACATATGCCCTCGTTTCCAGCAGATATGTTTGGGCCCTCCCCTTCCTGGTATAATATGCATGCTCCTCGCTTCCAGCAGATATGTTTGGGCCCTCCCCTTCCTGGTATAATACGGGCGCCCTCGCTTCCAGCAGATATGTTTGGGCCCTCCCCTTCCTAGTATAATACATATGCCCTCGTTTCCAGCAGATATGTTTGGGCCCTCCCCTTCCTGGTATAATATGCATGCTCCTCGCTTCCAGCAGATATGTTTGGGCCCTCCCCTTCCTGGTATAATACGGGCGCCCTCGCTTCCAGCAGATATGTTTGGGCCCTCCCCTTCCTAGTATAATACATATGCCCTCGTTTCCAGCAGATATGTTTGGGCCCTCCCCTTCCTGGTAGAATACGGGCGCCCACACTCCAGTAGATATGTTTGGGTCCTCCCCTTCCTGGTATAATACAGGCACCCACGCTCCAGCAGATATGTTTGGACCCTCCCCTTCCTGCTATAATAAATGCACCCTTGCTTCCAGAAGATATGTTTGGGCCCTCCCCTTCCTGGTATAATACGGGCACATGATAGGATTAGATACACAGCTCAGCAGACAGTATCACACATGATAGGATTAGATACACCGCTCAGCAGACAGTATCACACAAGATAGGATTAGATACAGAGGCTCAGCAGACAGTATCACACATGATAGGATTAGATACAGCGGCTCAGCAGACAGTATCACACATGATAGGATTAGATACACAGTATCACACATAATAGGCTTAGATACGTTGTCATCGGATATTCGTTATTAATGTTGGATACTTTTCAGGTTTCTCACAAGTTTCTGGATGTCAGACAAGTTGTATAGTCCCCGGGGTCTTGATTCCCAGCTATCTGGGGGTTCCCTGTTCCGAGGATCCACCTGGCGCTGTGGGATAATTGGCAGTCAGGTAGGTTCATTCTTCACACTTGAGTGATTAACCCTTGTGTCTGGCGCTGATTAGTGCCTGAGATGCAGGTGTGCCCATGTGAAAGACTGCGCGGGCACTGACAGGTTACTTTGTTACTTGGTGCCTAATTAGTGGCATAGTGCAGACACCCTGCCGGGCATTAGAGCGGTGTCATGGGGCCGCTCTGTTCTCATTTCCTCATAGCTTTCATATTGGCCAAAAGATTGACGCTTTCCACAAAAAGCCCCATCAGTATGGAGGCCCGAAGCGAACAATGGCCCTCGCCACTCGCAGACAACACAGATGGAAGGCAGAATGGAGGACGGACAATCCCATGAAACAGTCTAATTGTCTCCTATGACAAAGTCATAAATGTCTGCCAGTGTATGGGACAACGCCTCAGCCTTTATTTTCTTGTCACATGATTTCTTTGACTTGCCTTATTCGGGGGCACTAATGCGCCGGGCGAGATATTTGCGCACTGAAGATAGCTAACATTTTATCAGTGCCATAGTCAATAAAAAACCGTAAAATCTGTGAAATCTCTGACAACATAACAAAGAGAGCAGAACATGACTGGGATAAAAACAAAACAAAGCAAAAATATACATAAAAATAGACTAATACTGATATATAATACAAAATATACAAAGGAGTATAATATAGAGCAGAGTATAGATTAGATCTGGGGTATAATATAGAGCAGAGTATAGATTAGATGTGGAGTATAATATAGAGCAGAGTATAGATTAGAACTGGGGTATAATATAGAGCAGAGTATAGATTAGACTTGGGGTATAATATAGAGCAGAGTATAGATTAGATGTGGAGTATAATATAGAGCAGAGTATAGATTAGTACTGGGGTATAATATAGAGCAGAGAATAGATTAGAACTGGGGTATAATATAGAGCAGAGTATAGATTAGATCTGGGGTATAATATAGAGCAGAGTATAGATTAGAACTGGGGAATAATATAGAGCAGAGTATAGATTAGTACTGGGGTATAATATAGAGCAGAGTATAGATTAGTACTGGGGTATAATATAGAGCAGAGTATAGATTAGTACTGGGGTATAATATAGAGCAGAGTATAGATTAGTACTGGGGTATAATATAGAGCAGAGTATAGATTAGATCTTCAGGTATAATATAGAGCAGAGTATAGATTAGAACTGGGGTATAATATAGAGCAGAGTATTGATTAGAACTGGGGTATAATAGAGCAGAGCATAGATTAGATGTGGGGTATAATATAGAGCAGAGTATAGATTAGATGTGGGGTATAATATAGAGCAGAGTATAGATTAGAACTGGGGTATAATATAGAGCAGAGTATAGATTAGATGTGGGGTATAATATAGAGCAGAGTATAGATTAGATGTGGGGTATAATATAGAGCAGAGTATAGATTAGAACTGGGGTATAATATAGAGCAGAGTATAGATTAGTACTGGGGTATAATATAGAGCAGAGTATAGATTAGTACTGGGGTATAATATAGAGCAGAGTATAGATTAGAACTGGGGAATAATATAGAGCAGAGTATAGATTAGATCTTCAGGTATAATATAGAGCAGAGTATAGATTAGAACTGGGGTATAATATAGAGCAAAGTATAGATTAGAACTGGGGTATAATATAGAGCAGAGTATAGATTAGATGTGGGGTATAATATAGAGCAGAGTATAGATTAGAACTGGGGTATAATATAGAGCAGAGTATAGATTAGTACTGGGGTATAATATAGAGCAGAGTATAGATTAGAACTGGGGTATAATATAGAGCAGAGTATAGATTAGATGTTTAGTATAATATAGAGCAGAGTATAGATTAGAACTGAGGTATAATATAGATCAGAGTATAGAGTATAACTGGGGTATAATATAGAGCAGAGTATAGATTAGTACTGGGGTATAATATAGAGCAGAGTATAGCTTAGACTTGGGATATAATATAGAGCAGAGTATAGATTAGAACTGGGGAATAATATAGAGCAGAGTATAGATTAGTACTGGGGTATAATATAGAGCAGAGTATAGATTAGAACTGGGGTATAATATAGAGCAGAGTATAGATTAGAGCTTCAGGTATAATATAGAGCAGAGTATAGATTAGTACTGGGGTATAATATAGAGCAGAGTATAGATTAGTACTGGGGTATAATATAGAGCAGAGTATAGATTAGAGCTTCAGGTATAATATAGAGCAGAGTATAGATTAGTACTGGGGTATAATATAGAGCAGAGTATAGATTAGTACTGGGGTATAATATAGAGCAGAGTATAGATTAGTACTGGGGTATAATATAGAGCAGAGTATAGATTAGATGTGGGGTATAATATAGAGCAGAGTATAGATTAGAACTGTGGTATAATATAGAACAGAGAATAGATTAGAACTGGGGTATAATATAGAGCAGAGTATAGATTAGAACTGGAGTATAATATAGAGCAGAGTATAGATTAGAACTGGGGTATAATATAGAGCAGAGTATAGATTAGATGTTTAGTATAATATAGAGCAGAGTATAGATTAGATGTGGGGTATAATATAGAACAGAGAATAGATTAGAACTGGGGTATAATATGGAGCAGAGTATAGATTAGTACTGGGGTATAATATAGAGCAGAGTATAAATTAGAACTGGGTATAATATAGAGCAGAGTATAGATTAGTACTGGGGTATAATATAGAGCAGAGTATAGATTAGAACTGGGGTATAATATAGAACAGAGAATAGATTAGAACTGGGGTATAATATAGAGCAGAGTATAGATTAGATGTGGGGTATAAAATAAAACAGAGTATAGATTAGAACTGGGGTATAATATAGAACATAGAATAGATTAGAACTGGGGTATAATATAGAGCAGAGTATAGATTAGAACTGGGGTATAATATAGAGCAGAGTATAGATTAGAACTGGGGTATAATATAGAGCAGAGTATAGAATAGAGCAGAGTATACATTAGTACTGGAGTATAATATAGAGCAGAGTATAGATGAGAACTGTGGTATAATATAGAGCAGAGTATAGATTAGAACTCGGATATAATATAGAGCAGAGTGTAGATTAGGACTGGGGTATAATATAGAGCAGAGTATAGATTAGTACTGGGGTATAATATAGAGCAGAGTATAGATTAGAGCTTCAGGTATAATATAGAGCAGAGTATAGATTAGTACTGGAGTATAATATAGAGCAGAGTATAGATTAGAACTGGGGTATAATATAGAGCAGAGTATAGATTAGACTTGGGATATAATATAGAGCAGAGTATAGATTAGAACTGGGGAATAATATAGAGCAGAGTATAGATTAGTACTGGGGTATAATATAGAGCAGAGTATAGATTAGAGCTTCAGGTATAATATAGAGCAGAGTATAGATTAGTACTGGGGTATAATATAGAGCAGAGTATAGATTAGTACTGGGGTATAATATAGAGCAGACTATAGATTAGAACTAGGGTATAATATAGAGCAGAGTATAGATTAGAACTGGGGTATAATATAGAGCAGAGAATAGATTAGAACTGGGGTATAATATAGAGCAGAGTATAGATTAGAACTGGGGTATAATATAGAGCAGAGTATAGATTAGATGTGGGGTATAATATAGAGCAGAGTATAGATTAGAACTGTGGTATAATATAGAACAGAGAATAGATTAGAACTGGGGTATAATATAGAGCAGAGTATAGATTAGATGTGGGGTATAATATAGAGCAGAGTATAGATTAGTACTGGGGTATAATATAGAGCAGAGTATAGATTAGTACTGGGGTATAATATAGAGAAGAGTATAGATTAGAACTGTGGTATAATATAGAACAGAGAATAGATTAGAACTGGGGTATAATATAGAGCAGAGTATAGATTAGTACTGGGGTATAATATAGACCAGAGTATAGATTAGAACTGGGGTATAATATAGAGCAGAGTGTAGATTAGGACTGGGGTATAATATAGAGCAGAGTATAGATTAGTACTGGGGTATAATATAGAGCAGAGTATAGATTAGAGCTTCAGGTATAATATAGAGCAGAGTATAGATTAGTACTGGAGTATAATATAGAGCAGAGTATAGATTAGAACTGGGGTATAATATAGAGCAGAGTATAGATTAGACTTGGGATATAATATAGAGCAGAGTATAGATTAGAACTGGGGAATAATATAGAGCAGAGTATAGATTAGTACTGGGGTATAATATAGAGCAGAGTATAGATTAGAGCTTCAGGTATAATATAGAGCAGAGTATAGATTAGTACTGGGGTATAATATAGAGCAGAGTATAGATTAGTACTGGGGTATAATATAGAGCAGACTATAGATTAGAACTAGGGTATAATATAGAGCAGAGTATAGATTAGAACTGGGGTATAATATAGAGCAGAGAATAGATTAGAACTGGGGTATAATATAGAGCAGAGTATAGATTAGAACTGGGGTATAATATAGAGCAGAGTATAGATTAGATGTGGGGTATAATATAGAGCAGAGTATAGATTAGAACTGTGGTATAATATAGAACAGAGAATAGATTAGAACTGGGGTATAATATAGAGCAGAGTATAGATTAGATGTGGGGTATAATATAGAGCAGAGTATAGATTAGTACTGGGGTATAATATAGAGCAGAGTATAGATTAGTACTGGGGTATAATATAGAGAAGAGTATAGATTAGAACTGTGGTATAATATAGAACAGAGAATAGATTAGAACTGGGGTATAATATAGAGCAGAGTATAGATTAGTACTGGGGTATAATATAGACCAGAGTATAGATTAGAACTGGGGTATAATATAGAGCAGAGTATAGATTAGTACTGGGGTATAATATAGAGCAGAGTATAGATTAGAACTGAGGTATAATATGGAGCAGAGTATAGATTAGTACTGGGGTATAATATAGAGCAGAGTATAAATTAGAATTGGGTATAATATAGAGCAGAGTATAGATTAGTACTGGGGTATAATATAGAGCAGAGTATAGATTAGAACTGGGGTATAATATAGAGCAGAGTATAGATTAGAACTGGGGTATAATATAGAACAGAGAATAGATTAGAACTGGGGTATAATATAGAGCAGAGTATAGATTAGATGTGGGGTATAAAATAAAACAGAGTATAGATTAGATGGAGTATAATATAGAGCAGAGTATAGATTAGAACTGGGGTATAATATAGAGCAGAGTATAGATTAGTACTGGGGTATAATATAGAGCAGAGTATAGATTAGTACTGGGGTATAATATAGAGCAGAGTATAGATTAGAGTAGGGGTATAATATAGAGCAGAGTATAGATTAGTACTGGGGTATAATATAGAGCAGAGTATAGATTAGAACTGGGGTATAATATAGAGCAGAGTATAGATTAGTACTGGGGTATAATATAGAGCAGAGTATAGATTAGTACTGGGGTATAATATAGAGCAGAGTATAGAATAGTACTGTGGTATAATATAGAGCAGAGTATAGATTAGTACTGGGGTATAATATAGAGCAGAGTATAGATTAGATGTGGGGTATAATATAGAGCAGAGTATAGATTAGAATTGGGGTATAATATAGAGCAGAGAATAGATTAGTACTGGGGTATAATATAGAGCAGAGTATAGATTAGTACTGGGGTATAATATAGAGCAGAGTATAGATTAGAATTGGGGCATAATATAGAGCAGAGTATAGATTTGTACTGGGGTATAATATAGAGCAGAGTATAGATTAGAACTCGGATATAATATAGAGCAGAGTATAGATTAGTACTGGGGTATAATATAGAGCAGAGTATAGATTAGATGGAGTATAATATAGAGCAGAGTATAGATTAGAACTGGGGTATAATATAGAGCAGAGTATAGAATAGAACTTGGGTATAATATAGAGCAGAGTATAGATTAGAGCTTCAGGTATAATATAGAGCAGAGTATAGATTAGTACAGGGGTATAATATAGAGCAGAGTATAGATTAGAACTGGGGTATAATATAGAGCAGAGTATAGATTAGAACTGGGGTATAATATAGAGCAGAGTATAGATTAGAACTGGGGTATAATATAGAGCAGAGTATAGATTAGATGTGGAGTATAATAAAGAGCAGAGTATAGATGAGAACTCGGGTATAATATAAAGCAGAGTATAGATTAGAACTCGGATATAATATAGAGCAGAGTGTAGATTAGGACTGGGGTATAATATAGAGCAGAGTATAGATTTGTTCTGGGGTATAATATAGAGCAGAGTATAGATTAGTTCTGGGGTATAATATAGATCAGAGTATAGATTAGACCTAGGGTATAATATAGAGCAAAGTATAGATTAGTACTGGGGTATAATATAGAGCAGAGTATAGATTCGTACTGGGGTATACTATAGAGCAGAGTATAGATTAGTACTGGGGTATAATATAGAGCAGAGTATAGATTAGTACTGGGGAATAATATAGAGCAGAGTATAGATTGGAATTGGGGTATAATATAGAGCAGAGTATAGATTAGTACTGGGGTATAATATAGAGCAGAGTATAGATTAGTACTGGGGTATAATATAGAGCAGAGTATAGATTAGTACTGGGGTATAATATAGAGCAGAGTATAGATTAGACTTGGGATATAATATAGAGCAGAGTATAGATTAGTACTGGGGTATAATATAGAGCAGAGTATAGATTAGACTTGGGATATAATATAGAGCAGAGTATAGATTAGTACTGGGGTATAATATAGAGCAGAGTATAGATTAGACTTGGGATATAATATAGAGCAGAGTATAGATTAGTACAGGGGTATAATATAGAGCAGAGTATAGAATAGTACTGGGGTATAATATAAAGCAGAGTATAGATTAGTACTGGGGTATAATATAGAGCAGAGTATAGATTAGTACAGGGGTATAATATAGAGCAGAGTATAGATTAGTACTGGGGTATAATATAGAGCAGAGTATAGATTAGTACTGGGGTATAATATAGAGCAGAGAATAGATTAGACCTGGGGTATAATATAGAGCAGAGTATAGATTAGAACTGGGGTAAAATTTAGAGCAGAGTATAGATTAGAACTGGGGTATAATATAGAGCAGAGTATAGACTATAACTGGGGTATAATATAGATCAGAGTATAGATTAGACTTGGGGTATAATATAGAGCAGAGTATAGATTAGATGTGGGGTATAATATAGAGCAGAGTATAGATTAGAACTGGGGTATAATATAGAGCAGAGTATAGATTAGTACAGGGGTATAATATAAAGCAGAGTATAGATTAGAACTGGGGTATAATATAGAGCAGAGTATAGATTAGTACTGGGGTATAATATAGAGCAGAGTATAGATTAGATGTGGGGTATAATATAGAGCAGAGTATAGATTAGAACTGGGATATAATATAGAGCAGAGAATAGATTAGAACTGGGATATAATATAGAGCAGAGTATAGATTAGTACAGGGGTATAATATAAAGCAGAGTATAGATTAGAACTGGGGTATAATATAGAGCAGAGTATAGATTAGAACTGGGGTATAATATAGAGAAGAGTATAGATTAGAACTGGGGTATAATATAGAGCAGAGTATAGATTAGATGTGGAGTATAATATAGAGCAGAGTATAGATTAGAACTGGGGTATAATATAGAGCAGAGTATAGATTAGTACTGGGGTATAATATAGAGCAGAGTATAGATTAGATGTGGGGTATAATATAGAGCAGAGTATAGATTAGTACTGGGGTATAATATAGAGCAGAGAATAGATTAGAACTGGGATATAATATAGAGCAGAGTATAGATTAGTACAGGGGTATAATATAAAGCAGAGTATAGATTAGAACTGGGGTATAATATAGAGCAGAGTATAGATTAGAGGTGGGGTATAATATAGAGCAGAGTATAGATTAGATGTGGGGTATAATATAGAGCAGAGTATAGATTAGAACTGGGGTATAATATAGAGCAGAGTATAGATTAGTACAGGGGTATAATATAAAGCAGAGTATAGATTAGAACTGGGGTATAATATAGAGCAGAGTATAGATTAGTACTGGGGTATAATATAGAGCAGAGTATAGATTAGATGTGGGGTATAATATAGAGCAGAGTATAGATTAGAACTGGGATATAATATAGAGCAGAGAATAGATTAGAACTGGGATATAATATAGAGCAGAGTATAGATTAGAGGTGGGGTATAATATAAAGCAGAGTATAGATTAGAACTGGGGTATAATATAGAGCAGAGTATAGATTAGAACTGGGGTATAATATAGAGAAGAGTATAGATTAGAACTGGTGTATAATATAGAGCAGAGTATAGATTAGATGTGGAGTATAATATAGAGCAGAGTATAGATTAGTACTGGGGTATAATATAGAGCAGAGTATAGATTAGATGTGGGGTATAATATAGAGCAGAGTATAGATTAGTACTGGGGTATAATATAGAGCAGAGAATAGATTAGAACTGGGATATAATATAGAGCAGAGTATAGATTAGTACAGGGGTATAATATAAAGCAGAGTATAGATTAGAACTGGGGTATAATATAGAGCAGAGTATAGATTAGAGGTGGGGTATAATATAGAGCAGAGTATAGATTAGAGGTGGGGTATAATATAGAGCAGAGTATAGATTAGATGTGGAGTATAATATAGAGCAGAGTATAGATTAGAGGTGGGGTATAATATAAAGCAGAGTATAGATTAGAACTGGGGTATAATATAGAGCAGAGTATAGATTAGTACTGGGGTATAATATAGAGCAGAGTATAGATTAGATGTGGGGTATAATATAGAGCAGAGTATAGATTAGAACTGGGATATAATATAGAGCAGAGAATAGATTAGAACTGGGATATAATATAGAGCAGAGTATAGATTAGTACAGGGGTATAATATAAAGCAGAGTATAGATTAGAACTGGGGTATAATATAGAGCAGAGTATAGATTAGAACTGGGGTATAATATAGAGAAGAGTATAGATTAGAACTGAGGTATAATATAGAGCAGAGTATAGATTAGATGTGGAGTATAATATAGAGCAGAGTATAGATTAGAACTGGGGTATAATATAGAGCAGAGTATAGATTAGTACTGGGGTATAATATAGAGCAGAGTATAGATTAGATGTGGGGTATAATATAGAGCAGAGTATAGATTAGTACTGGGGTATAATATAGAGCAGAGAATAGATTAGAACTGGGATATAATATAGAGCAGAGTATAGATTAGTACAGGGGTATAATATAAAGCAGAGTATAGATTAGTACAGGGGTATAATATAGAGCAGAGTATAGATTAGAACTGGGGTATAATATAGAGCAGAGTATAGATTAGAGGTGGGGTATAATATAGAGCAGAGTATAGATTAGAACTGGGGTATAATATAGAGCAGAGTATAGATTAGTACAGGGGTATAATATAAAGCAGAGTATAGATTAGAACTGGGGTATAATATAGAGCAGAGTATAGATTAGTACTGGGGTATAATATAGAGCAGAGTATAGATTAGATGTGGGGTATAATATAGAGCAGAGTATAGATTAGAACTGGGATATAATATAGAGCAGAGAATAGATTAGAACTGGGATATAATATAGAGCAGAGTATAGATTAGAGGTGGGGTATAATATAAAGCAGAGTATAGATTAGAACTGGGGTATAATATAGAGCAGAGTATAGATTAGAACTGGGGTATAATATAGAGAAGAGTATAGATTAGAACTGGTGTATAATATAGAGCAGAGTATAGATTAGATGTGGAGTATAATATAGAGCAGAGTATAGATTAGAACTGGGGTATAATATAGAGCAGAGTATAGATTAGTACTGGGGTATAATATAGAGCAGAGTATAGATTAGATGTGGGGTATAATATAGAGCAGAGTATAGATTAGTACTGGGGTATAATATAGAGCAGAGAATAGATTAGAACTGGGATATAATATAGAGCAGAGTATAGATTAGTACAGGGGTATAATATAAAGCAGAGTATAGATTAGAACTGGGGTATAATATAGAGCAGAGTATAGATTAGAGGTGGGGTATAATATAGAGCAGAGTATAGATTAGATGTGGAGTATAATATAGAGCAGAGTATAGATTAGAGGTGGGGTATAATATAGAGCAGAGTATAGATTAGAGGTGGGGTATAATATAGAGCAGAGTATAGATTAGATGTGGAGTATAATATAGAGCAGAGTATAGATTAGAGGTGGGGTATAATATAGAGCAGAGTATAGATTAGTACTGGAAGAAGGCTGTCTGCAACAGCCAAGCCCAATTTCCCAGCCACCACAATAGATAAAATAAATAACTTTTATTCAGCTACGTATAGCTCGGACAGACCACATGAATAAGTTTAAAATTGTCAGCAGCCGAGGACCGGGTACACATATGTGTCATCTGATTCAACAGACACATGTAGTATTAGGCGTAGGATTATCAGTGTTTTCCCTATCCAGTTAGAATTGATAAGTAATAGTAGGTCCGGTCGACGGCAGTGTTTAAAACATTAGCAGCCCCCCCAACACCCCAACTCCGTCTTATGACGAATTTGGATGGGTAAAGGACATTAACCTCTTCGCACGAAAACTGGCCCTACATAAATATTTTAAGGCGAACACATCTGAGAGAACTTCTCAGGATCGTGCAGAAACTAACACCTTGAGGGACCTTGAGACTTTACTCCATGAGAGTGAGTTTGGTGTTGCAGATGCTATTGGACCATTCTCGACATTACGCCCTAAGTCCAAGCTCACACCTCCATTTTCACAATATAGTCACATTGATACCTTTGTTAGGATGGTGTGTAATGACCTTAAAAAACTTAAAACCAAGAAATCTAATACCTTTGGCAACCTTACCAGTGATGAAAGAGGGGCATTGGACACTTTATGTAGAGACGACAACTTAGTACTCAAACCCTCTGATAAGGGGGGCAACATTGTGATCATGAACCATGCCGACTACGTTAGCATGGTTCATAGGTTACTTGATGACAATACCACCTATGTCACTTTGGATGCTAATCCTACGGCTAAATATCTTGCCGAACTATATACCCTCCTTAACGGTGCTAGGAACAAGAATCTCATCACCACTGATGAATTCAAGTGCCTTTACAACTCGACTCCTACTTTGGCGACCTTTTATGCGTTGCCAAAGGTCCATAAAGCAACCTCTCCCCTTCCTGGTAGACCCATTGTGTCGGGTAACGACAGCCTGACACAGGGTGTTAGTCTCTATGTCAACGAGATATTGACACCATTTGTCTCCTCACTGTCTTCCTATCTTAGGGATACCAAGGACACCGTCACCAGGATCCATGAGATCAATGTAACTCCCACCACCATGATAGCGAGCATAGACGTGGAGTCACTTTACACTAACATTCAGCACGATCTGGGACTCACTGCTGTCAAATATTTCCTGAACACTAAAGGCACCCAATTCCAACGTCACAACGATTTTGTTCTGTCACTCCTACGTTTTTTACTTACTCACAATTATTTTATTTTTGATCATAAATATTATCACCAAATAAAGGGCACGGGTATGGGCACTGTTTGTGCACCTACTTATGCGAACCTTTTCTTAGGGTGGTGGGAAGACACTGTCGTCTTTTCTGATAATTTCTTCTCCTTTACTTCACACATATCATTTTGGGGAAGATACATTGATGACATTCTCATCCTCTGGGATGGGGATGTCAACACCTTTCGTGACTTCATGTCTATGCTCAATGCCAACTCTATTGGCATGAAATTTACGTATGAAATTCATGATCATACTATCAATTTTCTTGATCTCAAGATATCTTTGGATCCTGGTGGCGGTGTCCAAACGGATATCTTCCGTAAGGCTACTGCCACTAATAGCCTTCTCCATTGGCAGAGCTATCATCCTCCTGCCCTTAAGAAGGGTATACCCATTGGTCAATACTTGAGAGCCAGACGTAATTGTTCTAGTGAACTATCCTTTCAAACTGAGTGTGATGGTCTTTTCAACAAGTTCATAGCACGTGGCTACCCAAAAAAGTGGCGGCATAGGGCATACGCTAGAGCAAGGGCTTCTGATAGGAGTGACCTATTGTCAAACAAGGGTAATAAAATAAATACGAAAGCGGGGTCATCCGATGTCATTCGATGTATTGGCACGTATGATGTTTGTTCCCCCAAAGTTGTACAAATCCTACACAGACACTGGGCTATCCTCACTGCTGACCCTGATCTTAGGGATGCAGTGATGGCTAATCCGAGTGTTACCTATCGGAGGGGTAGGAATTTACAGGAGTTCCTGGTACATAGTCATTACTCCAGACAATCCAACACTCCCTCAACTTGGCTTAAATCATCACTGAAGGGTTTTCATCCATGTGGCAGATGTTCTTTCTGCCCCCTAATGCCGACTGTTAAGAACTTTTCTAATCCTGTCGATGGGAAGTCCTATCGAATAGAGCAGTTTTTGAACTGCCAGAGCAGTGGGGTAGTTTATATCGCCAGGTGTCCCTGTCCTAAACTATATGTGGGTAAGACCATTCAGGAGTTGAGGAGACGTGTATCTAGGCATATGAGTGCAGTGACTTGTAATGAGGATACCACCCTTACGAGACATATTGTAAAATTTCATGGAGGTAACCCTAAGCTGCTTAAATTTTGGGGCATCACTCAAATCAAAATGGGCCCCAGAGCGGGCAATTTGGATCGTAAACTCTTGCAAGAGGAAGCGAGATGGATCCATCGACTAAATACCATGTCCCCCTCAGGTCTGAACGAGGGTTTTACCTTTAGTGCTTTTCTTTGACTCTACAGTTGGACACGGAGAATATTTTTTCTCACTGTTGTCCCTGTCTATACTATTGGACCACTGTAGAGCAATATGTGTGTATATATATATTAAAAACTACTGAAAACTAGAATACCACCTGCCTGTCATTTTCTGTATTCCTTACACAATTGTGGAGAATTCTTTCATAAAAAGATAGCCACTTGGAAGCAAGTGGTTAGACTAGCTGATATGTTGATTTATTTTCATTACGGTTTTGACCATGTGATGGCGGCGGACCATTGTAACTTATACATTATATATGTTTCTTAATTGATCCTGTAGTAGCGTTGGGAAATATGGCGCAACCGCAAGTGGGGACCTTTGGGGGACTCTCGAGCCGTGAATGACACTTCTTCTATGGGGAACCAGTGTGCTATCCAGTGTATATATTTATATATTGGAGGTGACCCCTTATGTATGCTTCACTACAAGTATACCCTTTATAACATTGTGTAGATGTTCATCTTTTGTTAATAACGTATGGCTCTTTGTTGCCCTTGATCCTGAATGCGGCAATATAACCGTTTTTTAGGTGTTCACTCGGGGTAATGTGGGGACGGGACACTGAGTGGTCTCTTCCTTATGGGCTCATCTCCTGACCTCTGTAATCCTCGGCTACGACTCAATTGTTTATCTATAGCCCCTTTTTCATTATGGGCTTCATATTACTATATTGCCGTCAGTATCGGCCGGTGCCCTTTGATGAGTGCGGACCAAGCAACGTCAATATGAAGGTGATGACAGGTGATGTGATCGTGGGTTGCTGTGGGATGTGAGCAGCCAGAGTGTACTTCTCTGGCGCTATGTCGGTATGCGGCTTATCTGCACATGCACTAGCGACTCCCTTGTAAAGTCCCGATCTGAACTAGGGTGAAATCACTAAGTTCTCCCTTTGCTCCCATACGCATGCACCACCTCCCGTCTGTGATTTGACTATCTTACTCTGCTGCCCATACGCCGGCTGGATACAGCTGAGAGTTCGCTATGTCTCCCCTGCTGCTATTGGCTATTGGGCCTGACACACCTCCGAATGTGTCATCCGACGTATCTATATCAGGATCAGTTTCATTCCGCGCCGCCATTAGCCCCGTGGACCCCTGAGGACGCTACTTAGTAGCGAAACATGTCAAAAAAAAAAAAGGGGGGGGGGCTGCTAATGTTTTAAACACTGCCGTCGACCGGACCGACTATTACTTATCAATTCTAACTGGATAGGGAAAACACTGATAATCCTACGCCTAATACTACATGTGTCTGTTGAATCAGATGACACATATGTGTACCCGGTCCTCGGCTGCTGACAATTTTAAACTTATTCATGTGGTCTGTCCGAGCTATACGTAGCTGAATAAAAGTTATTTATTTTATCTATTGTGGTGGCTGTGAAATTGGGCTTCGCTGTTGCAGACAGCCTTCTTTGTGTTAATGTATATTGTGCCCGCCAGCCACTTAGGGTCACACTCTTTTTTGTTTAGATTAGTACTGGGGTATAATATAGAGCAGAGTATAGATTAGTTCTGGGGTATAATTTAGAGCAGAGTATAGATTAGTTCTGGGGTATAATATAGAGCAGAGTATAGATTAGAACTGGGATATAATATAGAGCAGAGTATAGATTAGTACAGGGGTATAATATAAAGCAGAGTATAGATTAGAACTGGGGTATAATATAGAGCAGAGTATAGATTAGAACTGGGGTATAATATAGAGAAGAGTATAGATTAGAACTGGTGTATAATATAGAGCAGAGTATAGATTAGATGTGGAGTATAATATAGAGCAGAGTATAGATTAGAACTGGGGTATAATATAGAGAAGAGTATAGATTAGAACTGGTGTATAATATAGAGCAGAGTATAGATTAGATGTGGAGTATAATATAGAGCAGAGTATAGATTAGACCTGGGGTATAATATAGAGCAGAGTATAGATTAGTACTGGGGTATAATATAGAGCAGAGTATAGATTAGATGTGGGGTATAATATAGAGCAGAGTATAGATTAGTACTGGGGTATAATATAGAGCAGAGAATAGATTAGAACTGGGATATAATATAGAGCAGAGTATAGATTAGTACAGGGGTATAATATAAAGCAGAGTATAGATTAGAACTGGGGTATAATATAGGGCAGAGTATAGATTAGAACTGGGGTATAATATAGAGCAGAGTATTCATTAGAACTGGGGTATAATATAGAGAAGAGTATAGATTAGAACTGGGGTATAATATAGAGCAGAGTATAGATTAGTACTGGGGTATAATATAGAGCAGAGTATAGATTAGTACTGGGGTATAATTTAGAGCAGAGTATAGATTAGTTCTGGGGTATAATATAGAGCAGAGTATAGATTAGAACTGGGGTATAATATAGAGCAGAGTATAGATTAGAACTGGGGTATAATATAGAGCAGAGTATAGAATAGACTTGGGGTATAATATAGAGCAGAGTATTCATTAGAACTGGGGTATAATATAGAGCAGAGTATAGATTAGTACTGGGGTATAATATAGAGCAGAGTATAGATTAGATGTGGGGTATAATATAGAGCAGAGTATAGATTAGAACTGGGATATAATATAGAGCAGAGAATAGATTAGAACTGGGGTATAATATAGAGCAGAGTATAGATTAGTACTGGGGTATAATTTAGAGCAGAGTATAGATTAGTTCTGGGGTATAATATAGAGCAGAGTATAGATTAGAACTGGGGTATAATATAGAGCAGAGTATAGATTAGAACTGGGGTATAATATAGAGCAGAGTATTCATTAGAACTGGGGTATAATATAGAGCAGAGTATAGATTAGTACTGGGGTATAATATAGAGCAGAGTATAGATTAGAACTGGGGTATAATATAGAGCAGAGTATTCATTAGAACTGGGATATAATATAGAGCAGAGTATAGATTAGTACTGGGGTATAATATAGAGCAGAGTATAGATTAGAACTGGGGTATAATATAGAGCAGAGTATAGATTAGACTTGGGGTATAATATAGAGCAGAGTATAGATTAGAACTGTGGTATAATATAGAGCAGAGTATAGATTAGTACTGGGGTATAATATAGAGCAGAGTATAGATTAGAACTGTGGTATAATATAGAGCAGAGTATAGATTAGACTTGGGGTATAATATAGAGCAGAGTATAGATTAGAACTGTGGTATAATATAGAGCAGAGTATAGATTAGTACTGGGGTATAATATAGAGCAGAGTATAGATTAGTACTGGGGTATAATATAGAGCAGAGAATAGATGAGTACAGGGGTATAATATAGAGCAAAGTATAGATTAGTACTGGAGTATAATATAGAGCAGAGTATAGATTAGAATTGGGGTATAATATAGAGCAGAGTATAGATTAGATGTGGGGTATAATATAGAGCAGAGTATAGATTAGAACTGGGGTATAATATAGAGCAGAGTATTCATTAGAACTGGGGTATAATATAGAGCAGAGTATAGATTAGAACTGGGGTATAATATAGAGCAGAGTATAGATTAGAACTGGGGTATAATATAGAGCAGAGTATAGATTAGAACTGGGGTATAATATAGAGCAGAGTATAGATTAGAACTGGGGTATAATATAGAGCAGAGTATAGATTAGTACTGGGGTATAATATAGAGCAGAGTATAGATTAGTACTGGGGTATAATATAGAGCAGAGTACAGATTAGACTTGGGGTATAATATAGAGCAGATTATAGATTAGTACTGGGGTATAATATAGAGCAGAGTATAGATTAGAACTGGGGTATAATATAGAGCAGAGTATAGATTAGTACTGGGGTATAATATAGAGCAGAGTATAGAATAGACTTGGGATATAATATAGAGCAGAGTACAGATTAGAACTGGGGTATAATATAGAGCAGAGTATAGATTAGAACTGGGGTATAATATAAAGCAGAGTATAGATTAGACTTGGGGTATAATATAGAGCAGAGTATAGATTAGAACTGGGGTATAATATAAAGCAGAGTATAGATTAGACTTGGGGTATAATATAGAGCAGAGTATAGATTAGAACTGGGGTATAATATAGAGCAGAGTACAGATTAGAACTGGGGTATAATATAGAGCAGAGTATAGATTAGAACTGGGGTATAATATAGAGCAGAGTATAGATTAGAACTGGGGTATAATAGAGAGCAGAGTATAGATTAGACTTGGGGTATAATTTAGAGCAGAGTATAGATTAGACTTGGGGTATAATATAGAGCAGAGTATAGATTAGAACCGGGGTATAATATAGAGCAGAGTATAGATTAGTACTAGAATATAATATAGAGCAGAGTATAGATTAGACTTGGGGTATAATATAGAGCAGAGTATAGATTAGTACTGGGGTATAATATAGAGAAGAGTATAGATTAGACTTGGGGTATAATATAGAGCAGAGTATAGATTAGAACTAGACTATAATATAGAGCAGAGTATAGATTAGAAGTGGGGTATAATATAGAGCAGAGTATAGATTAGAACTGGGGTATAATATAGAGCAAAGTGTAGATTAGTACTGGGGTATAATATAGAGCAGAGTATAGATTAGATGTGGGGTATAATATAGAGCAGAGTGTAGATTAGAGCTGGGGTATAATATAGAGCAGAGTATAGAATAGACTTGGGGTTTAATATAGAGCAGAGTATAGATTAGTACTGGGGTATAATATAGAGCAGAGTATAGATTAGAACTGGGGTATAATATGGAGCAGAGTATAGATTAGTACAGGGGTATACTATAGAGCAGAGTATAGATTAGAACTGGGGTATAATATAGAGCAGAGTATAGAATAGAACTAGACTATAATATAGAGCAGAGTATAGATTAGAGGTGGGGTATAATATAGAGCAGAGTATAGATTAGAACTGGGGTATAATATGGAGCAGAGTATAGATTAGTACAGGGGTATACTATAGAGCAGAGTATAGATTAGAACTGGGGTATAATATAGAGCAGAGTATAGAATAGAACTAGACTATAATATAGAGCAGAGTATAGATTAGAGGTGGGGTATAATATAGAGCAGAGTATAGAATAGACTTGGGGTATAATATAGAGCAGAGAATAGATGAGTACAGGGGTATAATATAGAGCAAAGTATAGATTAGTACTGGAGTATAATATAGAGCAGAGTATAGATTAGAATTGGGGTATAATATAGAGCAGAGTATAGATTAGATGTGGGGTATAATATAGAGCAGAGTATAGATTAGAACTGGGGTATAATATAGAGCAGAGTATTCATTAGAACTGGGGTATAATATAGAGCAGAGTATAGATTAGAACTGGGGTATAATATAGAGCAGAGTATAGATTAGAACTGGGGTATAATATAGAGCAGAGTATAGATTAGAACTGGGGTATAATATAGAGCAGAGTATAGATTAGAACTGGGGTATAATATAGAGCAGAGTATAGATTAGTACTGGGGTATAATATAGAGCAGAGTATAGATTAGTACTGGGGTATAATATAGAGCAGAGTACAGATTAGACTTGGGGTATAATATAGAGCAGATTATAGATTAGTACTGGGGTATAATATAGAGCAGAGTATAGATTAGAACTGGGGTATAATATAGAGCAGAGTATAGATTAGTACTGGGGTATAATATAGAGCAGAGTATAGAATAGACTTGGGATATAATATAGAGCAGAGTACAGATTAGAACTGGGGTATAATATAGAGCAGAGTATAGATTAGAACTGGGGTATAATATAAAGCAGAGTATAGATTAGACTTGGGGTATAATATAGAGCAGAGTATAGATTAGAACTGGGGTATAATATAAAGCAGAGTATAGATTAGACTTGGGGTATAATATAGAGCAGAGTATAGATTAGAACTGGGGTATAATATAGAGCAGAGTACAGATTAGAACTGGGGTATAATATAGAGCAGAGTATAGATTAGAACTGGGGTATAATATAGAGCAGAGTATAGATTAGAACTGGGGTATAATAGAGAGCAGAGTATAGATTAGACTTGGGGTATAATTTAGAGCAGAGTATAGATTAGACTTGGGGTATAATATAGAGCAGAGTATAGATTAGAACCGGGGTATAATATAGAGCAGAGTATAGATTAGTACTAGAATATAATATAGAGCAGAGTATAGATTAGACTTGGGGTATAATATAGAGCAGAGTATAGATTAGTACTGGGGTATAATATAGAGAAGAGTATAGATTAGACTTGGGGTATAATATAGAGCAGAGTATAGATTAGAACTAGACTATAATATAGAGCAGAGTATAGATTAGAAGTGGGGTATAATATAGAGCAGAGTATAGATTAGAACTGGGGTATAATATAGAGCAAAGTGTAGATTAGTACTGGGGTATAATATAGAGCAGAGTATAGATTAGATGTGGGGTATAATATAGAGCAGAGTGTAGATTAGAGCTGGGGTATAATATAGAGCAGAGTATAGAATAGACTTGGGGTTTAATATAGAGCAGAGTATAGATTAGTACTGGGGTATAATATAGAGCAGAGTATAGATTAGAACTGGGGTATAATATGGAGCAGAGTATAGATTAGTACAGGGGTATACTATAGAGCAGAGTATAGATTAGAACTGGGGTATAATATAGAGCAGAGTATAGAATAGAACTAGACTATAATATAGAGCAGAGTATAGATTAGAGGTGGGGTATAATATAGAGCAGAGTATAGATTAGAACTAGACTATAATATAGAGCAGAGTATAGATTAGAGGTGGGGTATAATATAGAGCAGAGTATAGATTAGAACTGGGGTATAATATAGAGCAGAGTATAGAATAGAACTAGACTATAATATAGAGCAGAGTATAGATTAGAGGTGGGGTATAATATAGAGCAGAGTATAGATTAGAACTGGGGTATAATATAGAGCAGAGTATAGATTAGAACTGGGGTATAATATAGAGCAGAGTATAGATTAGACATGGGGTATAATATAGAGCAGAGTATAGATTAGAACTGGGGTATAATATAGAGCAGAGTATAGATTAGACTTGGGGTATAATAAAGAGCAGAGTATAGATTAGTACTGGGGTATAATATAGAGCAGAGTATAGATTAGTTCTGGGGTATAATATAGGGCAGAGTATAGATTAGAACTGGGGTATAATATAGAGCAGAGTATAGATTAGATCTGGGGTATAATATAGAGAAGAGTATAGATTAAATCTGGGGTATAATATAGAGCAGAGTATAGATTAGAACTGGGGTATAATATAGAGCAGAGTATAGATTAGACATGGGGTATAATATAGAGCAGAGTATAGATTAGACCTGGGGTATAATATAGAGCAGAGTATAGAATAGAACTGGGGTATAATATAGAGCAGAGAATAGATTAGAACTAGAGTATAATATAGAGCAGAGTATAGATTAGAACTGGGGTATAATATAGAGCAGAGTATAGATTAGAACTGGGGTATAATATAGAGCAGAGTATAGATTAGACTTGGGGTATAATATAGAGCAGAGTATAGAATAGAAATGGGGTATAATATAGAGCAGAGTATAGATTAGAACTGGGGTATAATATAGAGCAGAGTATAGATTAGAACTAGAGTATAATATAGAGCAGAGTATAGATTAGATGTGGGGTATAATATAGAGAAGAGTATAGATTAGAACTGGGTATAATATAGAGCAGAGTATAGATTAGTAATGGGGTATAATATAGAGCAGAGTATAGATTAGAACTGGGGTATAATATAGAGCAGAGTATAGATTAGTACTGGGGTATAATATAGAGCAGAGTATAGATTAGATTAGATGTGGGGTATAATATAGAGCAGAGTATAGATTAGATGTGGGGTATAATATAGAGCAGAGTATAGATTAGATGTGGGGTATAATATAGAGCAGAGAATAGATTAGTACTGGGGTATAATATAGAGCAGAGTATAGATTAGATGTGGGGTATAATATAGAGCAGAGAATAGATTAGAACTGGGGTATAATATAGAGCAGAGTATAGATTAGAGCTGGGGTATAATATAGAGCAGAGTATAGAATAGACTTGGGGTATAATATAGAGCAGAGTATAGATTAGTACTGGGGTATAATATAGAGCAGAGTATAGATTAGTACTGGGGTATAATATAGAGCAGAGTATAGATTAGAGCTGGGGTATTATATAGAGCAGAGTATAGATTAGAGCTGGGGTATAATATAGAGCAGAGTATAGAATAGACTTGGGGTATAATATAGAGCAGAGTATAGATTAGTACTGGGGTATAATATAGAGCAGAGTATAGATTAGTACTGGGGTATAATATAGAGCAGAGTATAGATTAGAGCTGGGGTATAATATAGAGCAGAGTATAGAATAGACTTGGGGTATAATATAGAGCAGAGTATAGATTAGTACTGGATATAATATAGAGCAGAGAATAGATTAGTAATGGGGTATAATATGGAGCAGAGTATAGATTAGAACTGGATATAATATAGAGCAGAGTATAGATTAGAGTAGGGGTATAATATAGAGCAGAGTATAGATTAGAGTAGGGGTATAATATAGAGCAGAGTATAGATTAGTACTGGGGTATAATATAGAGCCGAGTATAGATTAGTACTGGGGTATAATATAGAGCAGAGTATAGATTAGTACTGGGGTATAATATAGAGCAGAGTATAGATTAGATTAGATGTGGGGTATAATATAGAGCAGAGTATAGATTAGATGTGGGGTATAATATAGAGCAGAGTATAGATTAGATGTGGGGTATAATATAGAGCAGAGAATAGATTAGTACTGGGGTATAATATAGAGCAGAGTATAGATTAGATGTGGGGTATAATATAGAGCAGAGAATAGATTAGAACTGGGGTATAATATAGAGCAGAGTATAGATTAGAGCTGGGGTATAATATAGAGCAGAGTATAGAATAGACTTGGGGTATAATATAGAGCAGAGTATAGATTAGTACTGGGGTATAATATAGAGCAGAGTATAGATTAGTACTGGGGTATAATATAGAGCAGAGTATAGATTAGAGCTGGGGTATTATATAGAGCAGAGTATAGATTAGAGCTGGGGTATAATATAGAGCAGAGTATAGAATAGACTTGGGGTATAATATAGAGCAGAGTATAGATTAGTACTGGGGTATAATATAGAGCAGAGTATAGATTAGTACTGGGGTATAATATAGAGCAGAGTATAGATTAGAGCTGGGGTATAATATAGAGCAGAGTATAGAATAGACTTGGGGTATAATATAGAGCAGAGTATAGATTAGTACTGGATATAATATAGAGCAGAGAATAGATTAGTAATGGGGTATAATATGGAGCAGAGTATAGATTAGAACTGGATATAATATAGAGCAGAGTATAGATTAGAGTAGGGGTATAATATAGAGCAGAGTATAGATTAGAGTAGGGGTATAATATAGAGCAGAGTATAGATTAGTACTGGGGTATAATATAGAGCCGAGTATAGATTAGTACTGGGGTATAATATAGAGCAGAGTATAGATTAGTACTGGGGTATAATATAGAGCAGAGTATAGATTAGAACTGGGGTATAATATAGAGCAGAGTATAGATTAGTACTGGGGTATAATATAGAGCAGAGTATAGATTAGAACTGGGGTATAATATAGAGCAAAGAATAGATTAGATGTGGAGTATAATATAGAGCAGAGTATAGATTAGAACTGGGATATAATATAGAGCAAAGAATAGATTAGATGTGGAGTATAATATAGAGCAGAGTATAGATTAGAACTGGGGTATAATATAGAGCAGAGTATAGATTAGAACTGGGGTATAATATAGAGCAGAGAATAGATTAGATCTGGGGTATAATATAGAGAAGAGTATAGATTAGAACTGGGGTATAATATAGAGCAGAGTATAGATTAGATGTGGGGTATAATATAGAGCAGAGTATAGATTAGATGTGGGGTATAATATAGAGCAGAGTATAGATTAGATGTGGGGTATAATATAGAGAAGAGTATAGATTAGAACTGGGGTATAATATAGAGCAGAGTATAGATTAGATGTGGGGTATAATATAGAGCAGAGTATAGATTAGTACTGGGGTATAATATAGAGCAGAGTATAGATTAGTACTAGAGTATAATATAGAGCAGAGTATAGATTAGTACTGGGGTATAATATAGAGCAGATTATAGATTAGATGTGGGGTATAATATAGAGAAGAGTATAGATTAGAACTGGGATATAATATAGAGCAAAGAATAGATTAGATGTGGAGTATAATATAGAGCAGAGTATAGATTAGAACTGGGATATAATATAGAGCAAAGAAGAGATTAGATGTGGAGTATAATATAGAGCAGAGTATAGATTAGAATTGGGTTATAATATAGAGCAAAGTATAGATTAGATCTGGGGTATAATATAGAGAAGAGTATAGATTAGAACTGGGGTATAATATAGAGCAGAGTATAGATTAGATGTGGGGTATAATATAGAGCAGAGTATAGATTAGTACTGGGGTATAATATAGAGCAGAGTATAGATTAGTACTAGAGTATAATATAGAGCAGAGTATAGATTAGAGGTGGGGTATAATATAGAGCAGATTATAGATTAGATGTGGGGTATAATATAGAGAAGAGTATAGATTAGAACTGGGTATAATATAGAGCAGAGTATAGATTAGTACTGGGGTATAATATAGAGCAGAGTATAGATTAGAACTGAGGTATAATATAGAGCAGAGTATAGATTAGATCTGGGGTATAATATAGAGAAGAGTATAGATTAGAACTGGGGTATAATATAGAGCAGAGTATAGATTAGATGTGGGGTATAATATAGAGCAGAGTATAGATTAGTACTGGGGTATAATATAGAGCAGAGTATAGATTAGTACTAGAGTATAATATAGAGCAGAGTATAGATTAGAGGTGGGGTATAATATAGAGCAGATTATAGATTAGATGTGGGGTATAATATAGAGAAGAGTATAGATTAGAACTGGGTATAATATAGAGCAGAGTATAGATTAGTACTGGGGTATAATATAGAGCAGAGTATAGATTAGAACTGGGATATAATATAGAGCAGAGTATAGATTAGACTTGGGGTATAATATAGAGCAGAGTATAGATTAGTACTGGGGTATAATATAGAGCAGAGTATAGATTAGAACTGGGGTATAATATAGAGCAGAGAATAGATTAGTACTGGGGTATAATATAGAGCAGAGTATAGATTAGTACTGGGTATAATATAGAGCAGAGTATAGATTAGTACTGGGGTATAATATAGAGCAGAGTATAGATTAGATGTGGGGTATAATATAGAGCAGAGTATAGATTAGATGTGGGGTATAATATAGAGCAGAGTATAGATTAGATGTGGGGTATAATATAGAGCAGAGTATAGATTAGTACTGGGGTATAATATAAAGCAGAGAATAGATTAGAACTGGGGTATAATATAGAGCAGAGTATAGATTAGAACTGGGGTATAATATAGAGCAGAGTATATATTAGACTTGGGTATAATATAGAGCAGAGTATAGATTAGATCTGGGGTATAATATAGAGCAGAGTATAGAATAGAACTGGGGTATAATATAGAGCAGAGTATAGATTAGAACTAGAGTATAATATAGAGCAGAGTATAGATTAGACTTGGGGTATAATATAGATCATAGTATAGATTAGACTTGGGGTATAAAATAGAGCAGAGTATAGAATAGAACTCGGTATAATATAGAGCAGAGTATAGAATAGAACTGGGGTATAATATAGATCAGAGTATAGATTAGACTTGGGGTATAATATAGAGCAGAGAATAGATTAGTACTGGGGTATAATATAGAGCAGAGTATAGATTAGTACTGGGGTATAATATAGAGCCGAGTATAGATTAGTACTGGGGTATAATATAGAGCAGAGTATAGAATAGTACTGGGATATAATATAGAGCAGAGTATAGATTAGACTTGTGGTATAATATAGATCAGAGTATAGAATAGACTTGGGGTATAATATAGATCAGAGTATAGATTAGACTTGGGGTATAATATAGAGCAGAGTATAGATTAGACTTGTGGTATAATATAGATCAGAGTATAGAATAGACTTGGGGTATAATATAGATCAGAGTATAGATTAGACTTGGGGTATAATATAGAGCAGAGTATAGATTAGACTTGGGTATAATATAGAGCAGAGTATAGATTAGAACTGGGGTATAATATAGAGCAGAGTATAGAAAAGAATTGGGTATAATATAGAGCAGAGTATAGATTAGAACTGGGGTATAATATAGAGCAGAGTATAGATTAGTACTGGGGTATAATATAGAGCAGAGTATAGATTAGACTTGGGGTATAATATAGAGCAGAGAATAGATTAGATGTGGGGTATAATATAGAGCAGAGAATAGATGAGAACTGGGGTATAATATAGAGCAGAATATAGATTAGAACTGGGGTATAATATAGAGCAGAGTATAGATTAGTACTGGGGTATAATATAGAGCAGAGTATAGATTAGAACTGGGGTATAATATAGAGCAGAGTATAGAACAGAACTCGGGTATAATATAGAGCAGAGTATAGATTAGATGTGGGGTATAATATAGAGCAGATTATAGATTAGATCTGGGGTATAATATAGAGAAGAGTATAGATTAGTACTGGGGTATAATATAGAGCAAAGTATAGATTAGAACTGGGGTATAATATGGAGCAGAGTATAGATTAGTACTGGGGTATAATATAGAGCAGAGTATAGATTAGTACTGGGGTATAATATAGAGCAGACTATAGATTAGTACTGGGGTATAATATAGAGCAGAGTATAGATTAGAACTGTGGTATAATATAGAGCAGAGTATAGATTAGAACTGGGGTATAATATAGAGCAGAGTATAGATTAGACTTGGGGTATGATATAGAGCAGAGTATAGATTAGTACTGGGATATAATATAGAGCAGAGTATAGATTAGATGTGGGGTATAATATAGAGCAGAGTATAGATTAGTACTGGGGTATAATATAGAGCAGAGTATAGATTAGAACTGGGGTATAATATAGAGCAGAGTATAGATTAGTACCGGGATATAATATAGAGCAGAGTATAGATTAGATGTGGGGTATAATATAGAGCAGAGTATAGATTAGTACTGGGGTATAATATAGAGCAGAGTATAGAAAAGAATTGGGTATAATATGGAGCAGAGTATACATTAGAACTGGATATAATATAGAGCAGAGTATAGATTAGATGTGGGGTATAATATAGAGCAGAGTATAGATTAGTACTGGGGTATAATATAGAGCAGAGAATAGATTAGTACTGGGGTATAATATAGAGCAGAGAATAGATTAGAACTGGGGTATAATATAGAGCAGAGTATATATTAGACTTGGGGTATGATATAGAGCAGAGTATAGATTAGTACTGGGGTATAATATAGAGCAGAGTATAGATTAGAACTGGGGTATAATATAGAGCAGAGTATAGATTAGAACTAGAGTATAATATAGAGCAGAGTATAGATTAGAGGTGGGGTATAATATAGAGCAGAGTATAGATTAGACTTGGGGTATAATATAGATCAGAGTATAGATTAGACTTGGGGTAGAATATAGATCAGAGTATAGATTAGACTTGGGGTATAATATAGAGCAGAGTATAGATTAGTACTGGGTATAATATAGAGCAGAGTATAGATTAGAGCTTGGGTATAATATAGAGCAGAGTATAGAATAGTAATGGGGTATAATATAGAGCAGAGTATAGATTACTACTGGGGTATAATATAGAGCAGAGTATAGATTAGATGTGGGGTATAATATAGAGCAGAGTATAGATTAGTACTGGGTATAATATAGAGCAGAGTATAGATTAGAGCTTGGGTATAATATAGAGCAGAGTATAGATTAGAACTGGGGTATAATATAGAGCAGAGAATAGATTAGTACTGGGGTATAATATAGAGCAGGGTATAATATAGAGCAGAGTATAGATTAGTACTGGGGTATAATATAGAGCAGAGTATAGAATAGTAATGGGGTATAATATAGAGCATAGTATAGATTAGTACTGGGGTATAATATAGAGCAGAGTATAGATTAGTACTGGGGTATAATATAGAGCAGAGTATAGATTAGAACTGGGGTATAATATAGAGCAGAGTATAGAAAAGAATTGGGTATAATATAGAGCAGAGTATAGATTAGAACTGGATATAATATAGAGCAGAGTATAGATTAGAACTGGATATAATATAGAGCAGAGTATAGATTAGTGCTGGGGTATAATATAGAGCAGAGTATAAATTTGAACTAGAGTATAATATAAAGCAGAGTATAGATTAGTTCTGGGGTATAATATAGAGCAGAGTATAGATTACACTTGGGGTATAATATAGAGCAGAGTATAGATTAGAACTGGGGTATAATATAGAGCAGAGTATAGAGTAGAACTGGGGTATAATATAGAGCAGAGTATAGATTAGAACTGGATATAATATAGAGCAGAGTATAGATTAGTACTGGGGTATAATATAGAGCAGAGTATAGATTACTACTGGGGTATAATATAGAGCAGAGTATAGAATAGACTTGGGGTATAATATAGAGCAGAGTATAGATTACTACTGGGGTATAATATAGAGCAGAGTATAGATTAGAACTGGGGTATAATATAAAGCAGAGTATAGATTAGACTTGGGGTATAATATAGAGCAGAGTATAGATTACTACTGGGGTATAATATAGAGCAGAGTATAGATTAGATGTGGGGTATAATATAGAGCAGAGTATAGATTAGAACTGGGGTATAATATAGAGCAGAGTATAGATTAGATGTGGAGTATAATATAGAGCAGAGTATAAATTTGAACTAGAGTATAATATAAAGCAGAGTATAGATTAGTTCTGGGGTATAATATAGAGCAGAGTATAGATTAGATTTGGGGTATAATATAGAGCAGAGTATAGAGTAGAACTGGGGTATAATATAGAGCAGAGTATAGATTAGATGTGGGGTATAATATAGAGCAGAGTATAGATTAGACTTGGGGTATAATATAGAGCAGAGTATAGAGTAGAACTGGGGTATAATATAGAGCAGAGTATAGATTACTACTGGGGTATAATATAGAGCAGAGTATAGATTACTACTGGGGTATAATATAGAGCAGAGTATAGATTAGAACTGGGGTATAATATAGAGCAGAGTATAGATTAGATGTGGGGTATAATATAGAGCAGAGTATAGATTAGAACTGGGGTATAATATAGAGCAGAGTATAGATTAGAACTGGGGTATAATATAGAGCAGAGTATAGATTAGAACTGGGGTATAATATAGAGCAGAGTATAGATTAGAACTGGGGTATAATATAGAGCAGAGTATAGATTAGACTTGGGGTATAATATAGAGCAGAGTATAGAGTAGAACTGGGGTATAATATAGAGCAGAGTATAGATTACTACTGGGGTATAATATAGAGCAGAGTATAGATTACTACTGGGGTATAATATAGAGCAGAGTATAGATTAGACTTGGGGTATAATATAGAGCAGAGTATAGATTAGAACTGGGGTATAATATAGAGCAGAGTATAGATTAGACTTGGGGTATAATATAGAGCAGAGTATAGAGTAGAACTGGGGTATAATATAGAGCAGAGTATAGATTACTACTGGGGTATAATATAGAGCAGAGTATAGATTACTACTGGGGTATAATATAGAGCAGAGTATAGATTAGACTTGGGGTATAATATAGAGCAGAGTATAGATTAGATGTGGGGTATAATATAGAGCAGAGTATAGATTAGAACTGGGGTATAATATAGAGCAGAGTATAGATTAGTACTGGAGTATAATATGGAGCAGAGTATAGATTAGACTTGGGGTATAATATAGAGCAGAGTATAGATTAGATGTGGAGTATAATATAGAGCAGAGTATAGATTAGACTTGGGGTATAATATAGAGCAGAGTATAGATTAGATGTGGGGTATAATATAGAGCAGAGTATAGATTAGATGTGGGGTATAATATAGATCAGAGTATAGATTAGTACTGGGGTATAATATAGAGCAGAGTATAGATTAGATCTGGGGTATAATATAGAGCAGAGTATAGATTAGTACTGGGGTATAATATAGAGCAGAGTATAGATTAGATCTGGGGTATAATATAGAGCAGAGTATAGATTAGAACTGGGGTATAATATAGAGCAGAGTATAGAATAGATCTGGGGTATAATATAGAGCAGAGTATAGATTAGTACTGGGGTATAATATAGAGCAAAGTATAGATTAGTACTGGAGTTCAATATAGAGCAGAGTATAGATTAGTACTGGGGTATAATATAGAGCAGAGTATAGATTAGAACTGGGATATAATATAGAGCAGAGTATAGAACAGAACGGGGGTATAATATAGAGCAGAGTAGAGATTACTACTGGGATATAATATAGAGCAGAGTATAGAACAGAACGGGGGTATAATATAGAGCAGAGTATAGAACAGAACGGGGGTATAATATAGAGCAAAGTATAGATTAGTACTGGGGTTCAATATAGAGCAGAGTATAGATTAGTACTGGGGTATAATATAGAGCAGAGTATAGATTAGAACTGGGATATAATATAGAGCAGAGTATAGAACAGAACGGGGGTATAATATAGAGCAGAGTATAGATTACTACTGGGGTATAATATAGAGCAGAGTATAGATTAGTACAGGGGTATAATATAGAGCAGAGTATAGATTAGAACTGGGGTATAATATAGAGCAGAGTATAGATTAGAACTGGGGTATAATATAGAGCAGAGTATAGATTAGAACTGGGGTATAATATAGAGCAGAGTATAGATTAGATGTGGGGTATAATATAGAGCAGAGTATAGATTAGACTTGGGGTATAATATAGAGCAGAGTATAGATTAGAACTGGGGTATAATATAGAGCAGAGTAAAGATTACTACTGTGGTATAATATAGAGCAGAGTATAGATTAGAACTGGGGTATAATATAGAGCAGAGTATAGATTAGATGTGGGGTATAATATAGAGCAGAGTATAGATTAGAACTGGGGTATAATATAGAGCAGAGTATAGATTACTACTGGGGTATAATATAGAGCAGAGTATAGATTAGAACTGGGGTATAATATAGAGCAGAGTATAGATTAGAACTGGGGTATAATATAGAGCAGAGTATAGATTAGAACTGGGGTATAATATAGAGCAGAGTATAGATTAGAACTGGGGTATAATATAGAGCAGAGTATAGATTAGAACTGGGGTATAATATAGAGCAGTGTATAGATTAGACTTGGGGTATAATATAGAGCAGAGTATAGAGTAGAACTGGGGTATAATATAGAGCAGAGTATAGATTACTACTGGGGTATAATATAGAGCAGAGTATAGATTACTACTGGGGTATAATATAGAGCAGAGTATAGATTAGACTTGGGGTATAATATAGAGCAGAGTATAGATTAGATGTGGGGTATAATATAGAGCAGAGTATAGATTAGAACTGGGGTATAATATAGAGCAGAGTATAGATTAGACTTGGGGTATAATATAGAGCAGAGTATAGAGTAGAACTGGGGTATAATATAGAGCAGAATATAGATTACTACTGGGGTATAATATAGAGCAGAGTATAGATTACTACTGGGGTATAATATAGAGCAGAGTATAGATTAGACTTGGGGTATAATATAGAGCAGAGTATAGATTAGATGTGGAGTATAATATAGAGCAGAGTATAGATTAGACTTGGGGTATAATATAGAGCAGAGTATAGATTAGATGTGGAGTATAATATAGAGCAGAGTATAGATTAGACTTGGGGTATAATATAGAGCAGAGTATAGATTAGATGTGGGGTATAATATAGAGCAGAGTATAGATTAGATGTGGGGTATAATATAGATCAGAGTATAGATTAGTACTGGGGTATAATATAGAGCAGAGTATAGATTAGATCTGGGGTATAATATAGAGCAGAGTATAGATTAGAACTGGGGTATAATATAGAGCAGAGTATAGAATAGATCTGGGGTATAATATAGAGCAGAGTATAGATTAGTACTGGGGTATAATATAGAGCAAAGTATAGATTAGTACTGGAGTTCAATATAGAGCAGAGTATAGATTAGTACTGGGGTATAATATAGAGCAGAGTATAGATTAGAACTGGGATATAATATAGAGCAGAGTATAGAACAGAACGGGGGTATAATATAGAGCAGAGTAGAGATTACTACTGGGATATAATATAGAGCAGAGTATAGAACAGAACGGGGGTATAATATAGAGCAGAGTATAGAACAGAACGGGGGTATAATATAGAGCAAAGTATAGATTAGTACTGGGGTTCAATATAGAGCAGAGTATAGATTAGTACTGGGGTATAATATAGAGCAGAGTATAGATTAGAACTGGGATATAATATAGAGCAGAGTATAGAACAGAACGGGGGTATAATATAGAGCAGAGTATAGATTACTACTGGGGTATAATATAGAGCAGAGTATAGATTAGTACAGGGGTATAATATAGAGCAGAGTATAGATTAGAACTGGCGTATAATATAGAGTAGAGTATAGATTACTACTGGGGTATAATATAGAGCAGAGTATAGATTAGAACTGGGGTATAATATAGAGCAGAGTATAGATTAGATGTGGGGTATAATATAGAGCAGAGTATAGATTAGAACTGGGGTATAATATAGAGCAGAGTATAGATTAGAACTGGGGTATAATATAGAGCAGAGTATAGATTAGAACTGGGGTATAATATAGAGCAGAGTATAGATTAGAACTGGGGTATAATATAGAGCAGAGTATAGATTAGAACTGGGGTATAATATAGAGCAGAGTATAGATTAGAACTGGCGTATAATATAGAGCAGAGTATAGATTAGATGTGGGGTATAATATAGAGCAGAGTATAGATTAGAACTGGGGTATAATATAGAGCAGAGTATAGATTAGAACTGGGGTATAATATAGAGCAGAGTATAGATTAGAACTGGGGTATAATATAGAGCAGAGTATAGATTAGAACTGGGGTATAATATAGAGCAGAGTATAGATTAGAACTGGGGTATAATATAGAGCAGAGTATAGATTAGAACTGGGGTATAATATAGAGCAGAGTATAGATTAGAACTGGGGTATAATATAGAGCAGAGTATAGATTAGTACTGGGGTATAATATAGAGCAGAGTATAGATTAGAACTGGGGTATAATATAGAGCAGAGTATAGATTAGTACAGGGGTATAATATAGAGCAGAGTATAGATTAGAACTGGGGTATAATATAGAGCAGAGTATAGAATAGTAATGGGGTATAATATAGAGCAGAGTATAGATTAGAACTGGGGTATAATATAGAGCAGAGTATAGATTAGTACAGGGGTATAATATAGAGCAGAGTATAGATTAGAACTGGGGTATAATATAGAGCAGAGTATAGATTAGTACAGGGGTATAATATAGAGCAGAGTATAGATTAGAACTGGGGTATAATATAGAGCAGTTTAGATGAATCCTGGGGTTTAAAATAGAGTAGACTGCCGACAAGAACTGGGGTAAGAACTGACATGATACATTGTAATACTGACTGACATGATACATTGTAAGGCTGGGTTCACACGTGGCGGAATTTCACTTAAATTCCGCTGCGGACACTCCGCAGCGTTAATCCGCAGCGGAGCCGTTTCTGCATTGACTTCCACTTCTATTTAGAAGTGTTCGTTTAGACGATGCGTAACATTCCGCTGCGGAGCATAGGCTGCGGAGCGGAATTTGGTGTCCGCAGCATGCTCTGTCTGTTGCGGAGCAGTGGCGGACTGGTTGCGGACTCATGGCGGAATTTCTCCATTGACTTCAATGGAGATTCTAAGTTCCGCAATGAAGTCCGCAGCTGTCATGCACATGTCATGTGTGCTGCGGATGCGTCTTGCTTTTTTGACATGACATTTCTTCATTCTGGCTGGACCCATGTATTTCTAGGTCTACAGCCAGACTGAGGAAGTCAATGGGGCTCCCGTAATGACGCGAGCGTTGCTAGGAGACATCTGTAAATAGTCACTGTCCAGGGTGCTGAAAGAGTTAAGCGATCGGCAGTAACTGTTTCTGCACCCGGGACAGTGACTACCGATCCCAATATACAGCAACCTGTAAAAAAATATAAGTTCATACTTACCGAGAACTCCCTGCTTCTGTCTCCAGTCCGGCCTCCCAGGATGACGTTTCAGTCTAAGTGACGGCTGCAGCCAATCACAGGCCAAGCACAGGCTGCAGCGGTCACATGGACTGGCGCGTCATCCAGGGAGGTCGGGCTGGATGCCGAAAGAGGGACGCGTCACCAAGACAACGGCCGGTAAGTATGAAATTCGTTTACTTTCACTAGGGAAAGTGCTGTCCCTTCTCTCTATCCTGCACTGATAGGGAGAAGGGAAGCACTTTTCCCGCAGTCCGCAGCAGCTAGTCCGCATCAATTTTCTGCACCTTTTGTGCAGATCCGCAGCCGTAATCCGCAACCCGGATTAGGTGCGGCATTGATGCGGACAGTTGCGGAGGAAATCCGCCACGTGTGGTCATGCCCTAATACTGACTGACATTATACATTGTAATACTGACTGACATTATACATTGTAATACTGACTGACATGATACATTGTAACACTGACTGACATGATACATTGTAACACTGACTGACATGATACATTGTAACACTGACTGACATGATACATTGTAACACTGACTGACATGATACATTGTAATACTGACTGACATGATACATTGTAATACTGACTGACATGATACATTGTAACACTGACTGACATGACACATTGTACCGCTGACATGACACATTGTAACACAGACTGACATGATACATTGTAATACTGACTGACATGATACATAATACTGACTGACATGATACGTTGTAACGCTGAATGACATGATACATTGTAAGGGTATGTTCACACGACAGCGTCCGTAACGGCTGAAATTACGGGGAGGTTTCCGCCTGAAAACATCCCCGTAATTTCAGCCGTAACGGCATGTGCAGGCGCTTGAACGCCGCGTCCATTACGGACATAATTGGCGCTGCTATTCATTAGAGTTAATGAATAACGGCTCCAATTACGGCCAAAGAAGTGACAGGTCACTTCTTTGACGTGGGCGTCTATTTACGCGCCGTCATTTGACAGCGGCACGTAAATATACGCCTCGTGTGAACAGATAAACGTCTGCCCATTGCTTTCAATGTGCAGATGTTTGTCAACGCTATTGAGGCGCTATTTTCGGACGTAATTCGGGGCAAAAACGCCCGAATTACGTCCGTAATTAGTACGTGTGAACATACTAATTAAAATGAATGACATGATAAATTGTAACACTGACTGACATGATACTGTAATGACGGGGGTAGGGAAACAGACAAGTGAGCCCTAATTTACCCGCCACTCAGTCCCTGCCTACTTGCAACGACCCGCCCTAGGCGACGGGGTACAACTGGGCGACGGTCCCTACACTCAGTAAGTGCACGACAGACAAACAGACAAGGAAACACAGAAGCTAAGGGAAATGGGGCAGTTGCCCACAGCAACACCGTGAGCAACAAGAGTGGTGAACGAGCCGAGTCAAACCAGGAGTGCACGAGGTACCAAACGCAGAGCAGGAGAGTAGTCAGCAAGCCGAGTCAAACCAGGAGTGCACGAAGTACCAAACGCAGAGCAGGAGAGTAGTCAGCAAGCCGGGGTCAATATGAAGCAGGGTCAAATAGTTCAAGAAGCTGCAGCAGGGCCAGGAAACCAACAGAGAAGAATCACAAGCAAAGGAGGAACAGGAAAGGCAGGTATAAATAGACAGAGGGCGGGAGCTAGCTGAGTCTGGCCAGGCTGCGATAGGCTCTCCCACTCCTAAGCCTGCCACCCTGAGTGGTGGAAGATGGAGTCAGTCTCACAGACATAAGCAGGTGAAGACTGATTACCCATGGGCGTTGACACAGAAGCTGTGCCTGGCAGATCCTTTACAGTACCCCCCCCCCTTTTATGAGGGGCCACTGGACCCTTTCTAGGTGGACCTGGTTTATTGAGGAAACGAAGGTGGAACCTCCTGACCAATACCCCAGCGTGAGCATCCCGGGCGGGTACCCAAGTCCTCTCCTCAGGCCCGTATCCTCTCCAATGGACCAGGTACTGGAGGGAGCCTTGGACCATCCTGCTGTCCACAATCTTGGCCACCTCGAATTCTACCCCCTCAGGGGTGAGAACAGGGACCGGAGGTTTCCTCGAGGGAGCCAAGGACGGGGAGCAGCGTTTAAGGAGGGAGGCATGAAACACGCCGTGTACTCGAAAAGATGGGGGCAACTCCAGTCGCATGGAGACAGGATTGAGGACTTCAATGACCTTGTACGGCCCTATAAACCGGGGCGCAAACTTCTTGGATGGGACTTTAAGGCGCAAATTTTTTGACGATAGCCACACCAGATCCCCGACCATAAACAAGGGGTTAGCAGAACGTCTTCTATAAGCCTGAGGTTTTTGTATGCTCTGGGACGCCTCTAGGTTCTTCTGAACCTGGGCCCAGACTGTGCACAGTTCACGATGAACGACCTCTACCTCGGGATTGTTGGAACTACCAGGTGAAACGGAGGAGAACCGTGGATTAAACCCAAAATTACAGAAAAAGGGGGAGACCCCTGACGAGTTACCGACCCGGTTATTAACCCCTTAGTGACCAGCCCATTTTAGGCCTTAATGACCAAGCTATTTTATTCGTTTTTCTATAGTCGCATTCAAAGAGCTATAACGTTTTTATTTTTTCGTCTACATAGCTGTATGATGACTTGTTTTTTGCGGGATTAGTTGTGCTTTTTAATAGCACCATTTTTGGGTACATATAATTTTTATATTAACTTTTATTAACCTTTTTGGGGGGGAATATTAAAAAAAACTGAAATTCCGCCATTGTTCTATGCGTTTTTAAATTGACGCCGTTCACTATGCGACGTAAATAACATGTTACCTTTATTCTATGGGTCGGTACGGTTACGGCGATACCACATATGTAGAGTTTTTTTATGTTTTACGACTTTTGCACAATAAAAACACTTTTGAACTAAAATTATTTGTTTTTGCATCGTCGCTTTCCAAGAGCTGTAATTTTTTTATTTTTCCATTAATGTAGTGATTTTTTGGGCTTGTTTTCTGCGGGGCAAGACGTAGTTTTGGTTTCAACTGTGTTTTTATTGAACATTTTTCAAAAATATACATATAACTTAGAGCAGCATGAAGGGCCATGCAATTCACATAGTAAGACAGTAACTTTCAATAGACAGACAAAACATCTGGGAAAAAACACAGGGGTTTAAGGGGGTGAGGGGGGGGGATAGTCGGAGCTCCACCTACCACCTAATCTTGAGTTCCCTGTATCCAATACTTGTCCCACGGGTCCCACACCACTTTGAACCTGTCCAGTTCATTGTCAATAGAGGCCGTCATATGCTCCATTGTACGTATTTCCCTAATTCTAGTTACTAAGTCGATGTGGGAGGGAGGGGTTGTCTGTCTCCATTTCCACGCTATCAACGTCTTAGCGGCTGTGAGAAAGTGTCGAAAGAGTCGAGCTGGTGTTTTCCCCAAAGACCTAGGGGGAACATTTAGGAGGTAATGAAGAGGGTCTAAGGGAATATCCTGCTGCAACACCGCCAATGCCAAGTTCTTAACTTCCAACCAATACTGTTGTACCAGTGAACAGCTCCAGAAAATATGGAACAGATCACCTCTCTGACCTCTACATCGCCAGCAATCCGACGGAATACCCGGATTGAAGCTATGCAAAAAGGCAGGGGTATGGTACCAAAACATAAGGATTTTATATTGGTTTTCCTTATATGCAGTGCAGATGGAGGTTTTAGCTGCTTGCGACCAAATAATCTGCCACAATGAGAGCGGGATGGATTTATTCAGTAAGGCCTCCCACTTCAACATGTATCTATGCCCAGGCGGAGGGGAACCCTCCGGGGATAGCAATAATGCATAAATGGCTGAGATAAGCCCCCTAGTGGTGGTAGCATACCGACATAACCTTTCGAAGCTTGTAGGTGCAGTAACCCGCGTGGATCTAAAAGTTTGCTGCATGTAATGTCTAACCTGAAGATAGTGAAAGAACGCAGCGGAGGGAATATTATGATGTTTTTGAAAGTATGAAAACGGGTGAAGCTCTTGCGTGTGGGGATCAACCATATCAGCCAGGTGAAATACCTCAATTCCCGTCCACAATCGGACTATTCGGGAGGTAGTGCCCCCCGGAATAGTGGGAGTGTAGAGTACCGAAGTCAAGGGCGGGCAACCCGATGCCAAATGGAAGCGGTTTTTACAGGTTTCCCACACCTCCCTTTGAAATCTCATGGGACCCAATAAAGATGCAGTCGGCATTACCAGTGGGTCACCCCATAACAGGGAGTTTGGGTGGACCGGGGCCATCCATAGCTTCTCTATTTCGGTCCATTTATTGTACGCCCTTAAAGACACCCAGCTGGGTATGCGACGGAGGTGTGCCGCCCAGTAGTACTTCACCACATCAGGGACCGATAGCCCACCCGCAGATCGACCCGATAATAAAACTGATTTCGGAATTCGATGTCTGCCGGAATGCCATATGAACCTGAGGATAGAAGACTGCATGGCCCGCAATTCCTTCATAGGTACTGCTACCGGCAAAGTCTCAAAGTAGTACAGTAATTTAGGGAGCAAGGTCATTTTGACCGCTGCTATGCGCCCAAAAAATGACATGGGAAGAGGATCCCACCTGGCCATTAGCTGACGTAGCTCTACAAACAGAGAGGGGAAATTAGCCTTGTAAACCGACGTATAGGAGGGAGTGAGTTGAACTCCTAAATAAGTCAGGGAGGTTTCCTTCCAGTTGTAGGTGTAGTTGTGTTTGAGTAGCTGGAGCTCCTGGTGTGGGACATTAAGAGGGAGCGCTTCCGTTTTAGATGTATTAGTTTTATATCCTGACAGCCTCCCATACCTACGGAGAACTGTAGTAAGGTTAGGGAGGGAGGTATGAGGTTTAGTGATAGTCAAGAGGACGTCATCTGCAAACAGGGAAACCTTAAACTCTTTATCTTGTATCTGGACCCCCGCTATATCCCTGGATTTCCGTATTTGAGCTGCTAAAGGTTCTATGCATAGCACAAATAAAAGTGGGGATAGGGGACACCCCTGACGTGTACCATTCCAGATTTGAAACGGAGGGGAGGTGGAGTGTGGGAGTTTAATTGCCGCTGTCGGTTTGGAGTAGAGACCACGCAGTGCTGTCAAATAAGGGCCCGAAATCCCAAATGAATTTAGAGTTTCGAACATAAATGGCCATCCCAAGCGGTCAAACGCCTTCTCTGCATCTAGACTAAGAAGGATCGCCGATTCCTTTTGCTTTTGGAGGGCATCAATGAGGTCAAGGGCCCTTCGTGTGTTGTCTCCTCCTTGCCTAAGAGGCACAAAGCCCACTTGGTCTTTATGAATCAAAGAAGGGAGCCAAACATTGAGTCTATTAGCTAGAAGACGGGTGAAAATTTTTAGATCCGAATTCAGAAGGGCTATGGGTCTGTAATTGGAGCACTCTGCGTGGTCTTTACCCGGTTTAGGGATCAGCGTGATATGAGAATGCAGGAATGTTTGAGGGATGGGAGAACCCTGTAGGAATTCATTAAATAACGAAGCCATCCGTGGAACCAAGATCTCTGCAAAGGTCTTATAATACCCATATGTAAAGCCATCTGGTCCAGGGGCCTTACCACTAGGGAGGTCCTTCAATATATCAAACAATTCCTCCGCAGAGATCGGGGCATTCAGGGATGAAAGCTCCTCATCTTTCAGTTTAGGGAGAGCACAGGAAGAGAGATATGCTTGCAGCGTTTCCCTCCGACGAGCCGGATCAGGTGGTAAGGTATTTGGCAGGTGGTATAAGGATTTATAATAGTCATGAAAAAGTGTGGCTATCGTGTCTGGGTGATGCTGGAGTATGCCCGCCTTATCCCGAACCGCCTGTGGAGTACGAACAGTCGCCTGATCCCGCAATAGTCTGGCCAGAAGCGAGTGCGCCTTATTACCTTTGTCGTAATATTTCCTTTTTGTGTATAGTAATGACTTTTCTACCCCCTTCATAGCTAAGTCCTTGAGTTGTGCTCTAGCCTCTATCAATTTCCGTAGTGTCGGGACCGCCGGTTTAATCCCCATTTCTCTCTCCAACTTAGTAATTGTCCGATGGAGAGCCACCCGCTTGGCCCGAGAGTCTCTTTTCAATCTAGATCCCATTACTATGCATTGCCCTCTCATCACCGCCTTATGCGCCTCCCAAAGAGTGGATACTGAAGGAACCGATCCCTCATTAAGTGCATAAAATTCCCGCATATGTCCGGCCAGGCTGTCCCTAAGAGAAGGGGACTTAATCAAAGTTTCGTTTAAGCGCCAATGACATACTCTCGTATTTGGTTTCCCTATCTGTAGGGACACAGAAACTGGTGCGTGATCTGACCAAGAGATGGGGTCTATATTCGCCCCCTGGAGCGCACGGAGGGCAGGGACATTACCAAAAAAGTAATCTAAGCGTGTATGAGTGCTGTGCGTATGGGAGAAGAAGGTATAGGACCTATCACCTGGGTGATCCACTCGCCACAAATCATAGAGCTGGTGCTCTCTAATTAGTTGCCTAAAACGTGTAGAAAGTCCTGTAAGGGTGGGCGTCGGAGTAGCGTGTGTAAGAGAGACCCTATCCATGGACGTGGAGAACGGGACATTAAAATCTCCTCCCACCAGCCATGCCCCCCTAGGAAGCTTCTGGAGTTTAGAAAGGAGTCTACGTAGGAATGGAATCTGTGCGGTATTAGGAGAGTAAACGTTACATAAAACGATGGGCTGTCCAAGCAAAGTCCCCTCTATTATAACATATCTGCCTTTCGGATCTAGATGTGAGGTGTGAACTTGTATGGGGCAGGAAGCTGCTATCAAAATGGCCACCCCCTCCCTTTTGCGACCTGACGAGGCAGAGTACACAGCAGGATACGCCCCTCGGGCAAATTGGAAAGTTCCGGATGAATCTAAGTGTGTTTCCTGCAGAAAAGCAACTTCCGCTCCAAGCGATTTCAACTCCCTGAGAAGCAAGCGTCTCTTCACATTGGAGTTGAGACCCTTGACATTAAGTGTGACAAATTTAACCATGGTCAAAGATGTATGAAAGAGCAAAGAATGATGTGGAAAGTGCGGATGTATACAGCTCACAGTTATGTCGGGGCCAGTCCCATGTCGGTTTCAAAGCAAGCAGCGTTCTACGGCGTCCTTCTACCTTGGAGGTTCTTGGAGGATTCACTGTCGTCTCAAGTGTTATTTCGGATGAAAGTAGGAGGGGAGGGAAAGACACTGGGGTAAAGACGTACCAGGGAGACAATACACATATCTGCAGTGAGAACAAAGAGAAATGCATGAGATCAATGAATTTCAAACACACTCAGAAAATACTACCAGGGAGAATACTATACCCTGGGGCGGGTGATATTAAAGCAAAAGAAAACTGGTAATACAATATTACCCTTTGCAACTCTCTCTAAAAACAGAGGGAGAACTGCAAAACAAATTACCCCTATCAAAAAAGGAGGTCGGGTCTCAACAGTCGAGGAACCTAGTACAAAAGTACGTATAAATACGTACAGGCCGAGAAAAAACAAAAAGGGGGTGAAAGAGCCAAGTGTATCCCGGGCAATCGCGCCCTGCCACAATTTACGTTAACGAATTAAAGAGAAGCAACATAAAATCAGAAATATAATCCTAAATGCATTTTTAGCCTAGGATAGTGCAACTGGCGAAGGGAGCAGCTGGTATGGGTGACCAGGCTCCTTCACATATATTACGGAGGTGCCGTGTATCTGCGCAGCGTCCATCAATTCAAATCAGGTCTTGGTGAACTTCGGTTAGACTGTCGTCTTGGAGAGGTCCTCCGCTTATTTCGGACCGACTGCCAGACTGGAGGTGGAGACGAAGGCGGCAAAGGAGTCTCCCAATTCTGCATCTTGGGCGTTGGTATACCAAGGGAGTCACAGAAATGAGGCAAATCCCCTGGGTACCTCAGGGTTGCAGAAACACCATCTCTTCGGGCTGTAAGGGAGAACGGAAACCCCCATCGATAAATAATATTGTGGTCCCGTAGGGCTGCGAGAAGCGGACGAAGCAGACGTCTTTTCTGTAACGTAATCCAGGAGAGATCCGGGAATAACTGAATCGGCACACCGGCATACTCCAGGTCTTTACGCTGACGGGCTTTAAGCATAATGCCCTCCTTAGTGCGGAAATCCTGGACACAGCAGATGATATCTCTGGGCTGAGATGTAATGGATTTTGGTTTCAGTGCTCTATGCGCTCTGTCAAGCGGTATCCGATTAGACGGGGGTGCACCCAAAAGGTCGTTAAAGATAGTCTCTAACACGATGGGAAGATCTTCAGACCCCGAGGGCTCCGGTATGCCCCTTATCCTTATATTATGACGGCGACCTCTGTTATCCAAATCCTCTAGATGCAGTTGCATATCTCTAATGGACGCCAGCTGGGAGGACACTGAAGACTGTATCACAGAGACATGGCGCCTAGTGGCATCGTGGTCATCTTCTAGAGCCTCCACCCTCGTAGCAATCTGCTGTATATGCTGCGACACCCCCGCCAATTCTGAACGAAAAGCTGCCTTCACTTCTTGTATCATACTCTTAAAGTCCTCTTTAGTGGGCAACTGTGAGAAACATTCCCTCCACATAGGGGGCACATCTGAAGGAAGTGAGGCTGAATCCTCCAGGTCAGAATCTGAGGCATATACAGGGGCCTGGGCATAGGGGGTCAAAGATGGTGTATCCCCCAGATCGTCTCTTCTTCCCGGCTGCTGGTTCGTGCGCCGTTGAGGTTTAGGTGCAGGCCAAATCTGTAGGGCCATTTGTGCTGAGGGCTGTGACATTGGTGGCTCAAGCAGGTGTACTGGGGCCTCTAACTGAGCTGATGCTCCTCGTGGCCTGGCCTCCATTGCTCCTGGGATAGGGGACCCCCTTCCCTGCTGTTCACAGGACGAGGTGGAGGACAGCTTAGGGGAGCTGGGAGGGTGAACTTTAGCCATCCGGCTATTCAGCTTACCCTGTACGTGGGGCACTGTCTCCTCTCCCTGCTCGGACATCTCCCCTTCCTTCTGACACGAGGCTGTCCAAGATGGCTGCGGCTGAGGGAGCGGCGTGGCTTGCCGCCGAAGAAAGTAGCCGTCGATCGTTGGTGGAGCGGCGGCGACCTGGTGCTGTGCTGCAGGGGTGAGTCTAGACCCTTGGGGTCTTTTTTTCCCCATATGAGGCACCTTTCCCCGCTGTAGGCTGCTGGATCTGCGTGGCAGGGCGCGGAGCTCTCAGTTTATGCGACCGGCGCCATCGACTGCTGGCCACGCCCCCCAAGACGTAGTTTTGAATGGTACTGTTTTGGGGTACATGGGACTTATTGATTCATTTTTATTATGACTTTTTTGGGGGGCAATGGAAAAAAATTGCAATTTCGCCATAGTTTTTTTTTTTTTTTTTACGGTGTTCACTTTGCGGTTTAAATTACATATTAACTTTATTAATGGAGTCATTACGGTCGCGGCGATACCACATATGTGTACTTTTTTTTTTTTTTACACTTTTACTAAATAAAACCACTTTTTATGGAAAAAAATGGATTTTTTTACTGTACTTTTTATTAATAATCTTTATTTCACTTTGATGACTGATTTTATTAGTCCCACTAGGGGACTTTACTGTGCGATATTCCGATCGCTGCTATAATGCTTTGGTATACTTCGTATACCAGAGCATTATTGCCTGTCAGTGTAAATCTGACAGGCAATCTGTTAGGACGTGCCTCCGGCGCGTCCTAACAGGCATATGTCCAGGGCAGACCTGGGGGCTTTTATCAGTCCCCCGGCTGCCATGACACCCCATCGGAGACCCGCGATTGCATTCGCGGGCCGCCGATGGGTGACAGAGGGAGCTCACTCCCTCTGTAAACAGTTAAATGCCGCGGTCGCTATTGACGGCGGCATTTAACGGGTTAAACGGCCGCGATCGAAGTAAACTTCGATCGCGGGCGTTGGAGCAGGAGCTCAGCTGTCATCAGACAGCAGAGCCCCGGCTCCTGCCTGCACGGGAGACCCGTGCAGGACTTAGACTAGGCTGACGTGAAAAGGCGTCAGCCTAGCCTAAAGCCCATTAGTGAATCACGTAAAAAGGCGTATTAGTGGTCACTAAGGGGTTAAGGGAAAATTCGGCGAGGGGAATGAAGGAGACCCAATCATATTGACAGTCAGAGATAAAACACCTTAAATATTGTTCTAGAGATTGATTAGTCCTCTCAGTCTGGCTATTAGTTTCAGGATGGAAGGCTGAGGAGAAGGGAAGATCAATCTCCAACTTCTTACAGAAGGCTCTCCAAAACGATGAAACAAATTGTACCCCTCTATCAGAAACAATATTGACAGGAACCCAATGGAGACGCAGGATGTGTTTGACAAACAAGGTAGCTAACGTCTTGGCGTTGGGTAGTTTCTTGAGGGGCACAAAGTGGCACATCTTACTGAAGCGGTCTACTACAATCCACACCACCGACTTGCCTTGAGATGGAGGCAAATCGGTGATAAAATCCATGGAAATATGGGCCCAAGGTCTCTGGGGAATGGGCAAAGAACGCAGTAAGCCCGCTGGTCGGGACCTGGAAGTCTTGGACCTAGCACAAACCTCACAAGCGGCGACGTAGACCTTAACGTCTTTAGGCAACCCAGGCCACCAATAGTTTCTGGCAATGAGGTGCTTGGTACCCAGGATGCCTGGATGACCAGATAGTGCGGAGTCATGATTTTCCCTAAGTACCCTTAGCCGGAATTGCAGGGGAACAAACAGCTTGTTCTCAGGAAGGTTCCCGGGAGCTGAACCTTGATCAGCCGCAATTTCAGAGACTAAATCAGAATCAATAGAGGAAATGATTATACCTGGAGACAAAATACAAGCAGGATCTTCCTCCGAAGGAGGGCTGGCCATGAAGCTACGGGACAGTGCATCAGCCTTAATATTTTTAGACCCAGCCCTATAGGTGACCACAAAGTTGAATCTGGTAAAAAATAACGCCCATCGAGCTTGTCTCGGGTTTAGCCTCCGGGCAGATTCTAGGAAAACCAGATTCTTGTGGTCGGTAAGGACCGTTACCTGGTGCTTAGCCCCCTCCAGGTAGTGGCGCCACTCTTCAAATGCCGATTTAATGGCTAAGAGTTCGCGGTTGCCAATATCATAGTTACTTTCAGTTGGCGAAAACTTCCTGGAGAAGTAGGCACAGGGGCGGAGATGGGTGAGGGACCTGGTACCCTGAGGCAAGACAGCCCCCACTCCCACCTCGGAGGCGTCAACCTCTACGATAAATGGCTCCATCTGGTTGGGCTGAACCAGCACCGGGGTCGTGATAAAGCACTTCTTAAGGACCTCAAAAGCCTGGACAGCCTCAGGAGGCCAGTGGAGGAGATCAGCACCTTTGCGAGTAAGATCCATAAGAGGCTTAGCGATGAACGAGAAGTTAGCAATAAATCTCCTGTAATAATTAGCGAACCCCAGGAAGCACTGTAACGCCTTCAGGGAGGCAGGTTGGACCCATTCCGCCACAGCCTGGACCTTGGCGGGGTCCATGCGGAATTCATGAGGAGTGAGGATTTGACCCAAAAATGGTATCTCCTGTACCCCAAACACACATTTTTCGGTCTTCGCAAACAATTTGTTTTCCCGAAGGACCTGGAGCACCTTCCTGACATGCTCAATGTGGGAGGACCAGTCCTTGGAAAACACAAGTATGTCATCAAGGTACACTACAAGAAATACCCCCAGGTAATCTCTTAAAATCTCATTTATGAAATTCTGGAAGACTGCGGGAGCATTACACAACCCAAAGGGCATGATGAGGTATTCGAAATGACCTTCGGGCGTGTTAAACGCAGTCTTCCACTCATCCCCCTCTTTGATGCGGATAAGGTTATACGCCCCCCGTAGATCAAACTTAGAGAACCATTGGGCCCCCTGAACCTGATTGAAGAGATCAGGAATCAAAGGAAGGGGATACTGGTTCCTTACAGTGACCTTATTCAAGTACCGGTAGTCAATGCATGACCTAAGACCACCATCCTTCTTCCCTACGAAGAAGAAGCCAGCACCTACCGGAGAAGTAGAGGGGCGAATGTAACCCTTGGCCAGGGATTCCTGGATATACACTCTCATGGCTTCACGTTCGGGACAAGAGAGATTAAATATCCTACCCTTAGGAAGCTTAGCTCCTGGTACCAAATCGATAGCGCAATCGTATTCTCTATGAGGAGGTAACACTTCGGAGGCCTCTTCATAGAAAACATCAGCGAAGTCCTGAACAAACTCAGGTAGCGTGTTCACCTCCTCAGGGGGAGAAATAGAATTAACAGAAAAACATGACGTCATGCATTCATTACCCCATTTGGTGAGATCCCCAGTATTCCAGTCAAACGTGGGATTATGCAACTGCAACCAGGGAAGGCCTAAAACCAAATCGGACGATAATCCCTGCATCAACAGTACAGAGCACTGCTCCAAATGCATGGAGCCAACCAGGAGTTCAAAAACAGGGGTATGCTGTGTAAAATAACCATTAGCAAGAGGAGTTGAGTCGATACCCACTACCGGGACAGGTTTAGGCAAATCAATCAAAGGCATAGCTAGAGACATTGCAAATTCCACAGACATGATATTAGCAGAAGACCCTGAATCCACGAAGGCGCTGCCGGTAGCAGACCTACCACCAAAAGAGACCTGAAAGGGAAGCAAGATCTTATTAGGTTTCATATTTACGGGAAATACCTGTGCGCCCAAGTGACCTCCCCGATGATCACTTAGGCGCGGAAGTTTTCCGGCTGCTTATTCTTACGCCTAGGACAGGTGTTCACTTGATGCTTGTCATCCCCACAGTAGAAGCAGAGACCATTCTTCCTGCGGAACTCTACATTGTTGGGGGGACACGGAGGCCCCGAGTTGCATAGGTACCTCCGAGTCTTCCGTGGAAGAACGAAGCAACGGAACCTCGGGAGGCAACATGGGGGAGTCGGAGGAGAAAACACATAAACGTTCACGTTGTCGTTCCCTGAGATGTCGGTCAAGTCGTACCGCTAAAGCCATAACCTGGTCTAGGGAGTCAGAAGAGGGATAGCTAACTAGCAGGTCTTTCAGGCCGTTCAACAGACCCAACCTAAACTGGCACCTTAAGGCAGGTCATTCCACCGAGAAGTAACGCACCACTTCCTAAAGTCAGAACAATACTCCTCAACAGGTCTCTTACCCTGACGTATGGTCACCAGCTGACTCTCGGCAAAGGCAGTCCTGTCAGTATCGTCATAAATGAGTCCGAGAGCAGAAAAGAAACGATCAACGGAGGAAAGTTCAGGGGCGTCAGGAGCCAAGGAGAAGGCCCACTCTTGGGGCCCTTCCTGGAGCCGGGACATAATTATACCCACCCGCTGGCTCTCAGAACCTGAGGAGTGGGGCTTTAAGCGAAAATAGAGCCTACAACTCTCCTGAAAGGAGAAAAAAAATCTTCCGGTCCCCTGAGAACCGGTCAGGCAACTTGAGGTGGGGTTCAAGAGGTGAGGTGAGGGGCACTACCATGGTAGCATCATGCTGGTTGACCCTCTGAGCCAGGGCCTGGACCTGTAGGGAGAGACCCTGCATTTGCTGGGCCAGGGTCTCAAGGGGGTCCATAGTAGTGTCAGGGACCAGGGTAGACTAGGTATATGGGCTTGTGATTATGTAATGACGGGGGTAGGGAAACAGACAAGTGAGCCCTAATCTACCCGCCACTGAGTCCCTGCCTACTTGCAACGACCCGCCCTAGGCGACGGGGTACAACTGGGCGACGGTCCCTACGCTCAATAAGTGCACGACAGACAAACAGACAAGGGTACACAGAAGCTAAGGGAAATGGGGCAGTTGTCCACGGCAACACCGTGAGCAACAAGAGTGGTGAACGAGCCGAGTCAAACCAGGAGTGTACGAGGAACCAAACGCAGAGCAGGAGAGTAGTCAGAAAGCCAGGGTCAGTATGGAGCAGGATCAAATAGTCAGGAGCTGTAGCTGGGCCAGGAAACCACACGAGAAGAATCACAAGCAAGCAGGAACAGGAAAGGCAGGTATAAATAGACAGAGGGCGGGAGCTAGCTCCGTCTGGCCAGGCTGTGATAGGCTCTCCCACTCCTAAGCCTGCCAGCCTGAGTGGTGGAAGATGGAGTCAGTCTCACAGACTTAGGAGCAGGTGCAGACTGATTACCCATGGGCGTTGACACAGAAGCTGTGCCTGGCAGATCCTTTACAGATACATTGTAACACTGAATGACATGATACATTGTAACACTGACTGACATGATACATTGTAATACTGACTGACATGATACATTGTAACGCTGACTGACATGATACATTGTAATACTGACTGACATGATACATTGTAACACTGACTGACATGATACAATGTAATACTGACTGACATGATGCATGGTAACACTGACTGACATGATACATTGTAACACTGATTGCCATGATACATTGTAACACTGACTGACATGATACATTGTAACACTGACTGACATGATACATTGTACCGCTGACTGACATGATACATTGTAACGCTGAATGACATGATACATTGTACCGCTGACTGACATGATACATTGTAACACTGACTGACATGATACATTGTAATACTGACTGACATGATACATTGTAACACTGACTGACATGATACATTGTAACGCTGACTGACATGATACATTGTAACGCTGACTGACATGATACATTGTAACACTGACTGACATGATACATTGTAACACTGACCGACATGATACATTGTAACACTGACTGACATGATACATTGTAACGCTGAATGACATGATACATTGTAACGCTGACTGACATGATGCATTGTAATACTGACTGACATGATACATTGTAACACTGACTGACATGATACATTGTAATACTGACTGACATGATACATTGTAACGCTGACTGACATGATACATTGTAATACTGACTGACATGATACATTGTAACACTGACTGACATGATACAATGTAATACTGACTGACATGATACAATGTAACACTGACTGACATGATACATTGTAACACTGATTGCCATGATACATTGTAACACTGACTGACATGATACATTGTAACACTGACTGACATGATACATTGTACCGCTGACTGACATGATACATTGTAACGCTGAATGACATGATACATTGTACCGCTGACTGACATGATACATTGTAACACTGACTGACATGATACATTGTAATACTGACTGACATGATACATTGTAATACTGACTGACATGATACATTGTAACACTGACTGACATGATACATTGTAACGCTGACTGACATGATACATTGTAACACTGACTGACATGATACATTGTAACGCTGAATGACATGATACATTGTACCGCTGACTGACATGATACATTGTAACACTGACCGACATGATACATTGTAACACTGACTGACATGATACATTGTAACACTGACCGACATGATACATTGTAACACTGACTGACATGATACATTGTAACACTGACTGACATGATACATTGTAATACTGACTGACATGGTACATTGTAATACTGACTGACATGATACATTGTAATACTGACTGACATGATACATTGTAACACTGACTGACATGATACATTGTAATACTGACTGACATGATACATTGTAACACTGACTGACATGATACATTGTAATACTGACTGACATGGTACATTGTAACACTGACTGACATGATACATTGTAACGCTGACTGACATACTTGAAATACACACAATACACAAAACACACACAATAAATAAAACACACACAATACACAAAACACACACAATACACAAAACACACACAATACATAAAACACACACAGTACATAAAACACACACAATACACACAATACACAAAACACACACAATACCTAGAACACACACAATACAAACAACACACACAATACATAAAACACACACAATACACAAAACACACACAATACCTAGAACACACACAATACACACCACACACAATACATAAAACACACACAATACACAAAACACATACAATACATAAAACACACACAATACACACAGTACATAAAACACACAACACACACAATACATGCAATACACACAATACACAAAGCACAGACAATACATAAAACACACACAATACACACAACACAATACAAACAACACACAATACACAAAACACACACAATACATAAAACACACACACAATACACCAAACATACACAGAACATAAAAGACACACAATGCACACAATAAACAAAACACACACAATACGCAAAACACACACAATACATAAAACACACAAAATACACACAGTACATAAAACACACACAATACACAAAACACAGACAATACATAAAACACACACAATACACACAACACAATACAAACAACACACAATACATACAATACACAAAACACACACAATACATAAAACCCACACAGTACATAAAACACACAAAATACACACAATAAACAAAACACACACAATACATAAAACACACACACAATGCATAAAACACACACAATACAAACAACACACACAATACATAAAACATACACAAGACACAATGCACACAATACACACAGTACATTAAACACAACACACATAATACATGCAATATACACAATACACAAAGCACAGACAATACATAAAACACACACAATACAACACAATACAAACAACAAACAATACACAAAACACACACAATACATACAACACAATACAAACAACAAACAATACACAAAACACACACAATACTTAAAACACACACACACAAAACACACACAGTACATAAAACACACACAATGCATACAATAAACAAAACACACACAATACATAAAACACACACAATACACACACCACACACAGTACATAAAACTGACACAATGCACACAATAAACAAAACACACACAATATATAAAACATACACAATACACACAACACACACAGTACATAAAACACACACAATGCATACAATAAACAAAACACACAATACATAAAACACACAATACACACAATACACAGTACATAAAACACACACAATACATGAATACACACAATACACACAAAACACCGTACATAAAACACACACAATACACACAACACACACAATACATGAATACACACAATACACTAAACACACAATACATAAAACACACACAACACATACAATACACACAATACATAAAACACACACAATACACACAACACATACAATACACACAATACATAAAACACACACAATACACACAACACATACAATACACACAATACATAAAACACACACAATACACACAGTACATAAAACACACACAATACATGAATACACACAATACACACACCATACACAATACACACAATACACACAACACAGTACGTGAAACACACACAATACACACAACACACACAATACATGAATACACACAATACACTAAACACACACAATACATACAACACACACAACACATACAATACACACAATACATAAAACACACACAATACACACAACACACACAATACATGAATACACACAATACACTAAACACACACAATACATACAACACACACAACACATACAATAGACACAATACATAAAACACACACAATACACACAACACACACAATACATGAATACACACAATACACTAAACACACACAATACGTTATCACATAGCAGCCTCCATCTAATAGTGAAAAAACCTCCGGACAAGTGAAGAAGATAATGTTGAGATAATTAAATTAATTCCCAAGTGTCGTGATGGCGTTCATCTTCCTGCTACCGGCGCATTAATACAAGACCATTAGCGCACAAAGGTTGCGGTTAATAGACCTCCCCGGCGGCGGCGTGCACACTTGTGCTGCTTCATGTTTTCTTTAAGATCCTCATTAATGATTTTAAAAGCATTTGCCCGTTTGCATGGCGGATACGTTAATAGGTTTCAGGGTGGCGGACGCATCGCACGGGCCGCCTAATGGATTCCGAGCAGCTCTTTCCATTCTTCCGCCTGCGGCCGGATTGCCTTGATTTTCTTCATTAACCTCCTCCCATGTCTCCTCCTGAGTGTTCTCCACAAAACTTGAAAACTTTGTTTATACTTGAGGAGTAAAGCGCTAATCATCTGGAGACGTGTGGCGAATACCTCCCCGCGAGCTTCCAGCGCCTCGTGTTCACGTCTGCAGAGCATTACAATCTTTTATAAATATAACATGGCGCTTCCTTCCACAAACAGCGCCACTCCGGTCCACAGGTTCTGCCTGGTATTCACATTAATGGAGCTGAGCTGCAATACCAGACACAACCCGTGGACAGGTGTGGCGCTGTTTGTGGAAGAAAGCGCCATGTTATATTTATCCAGAACTACCCCTTTAAGGACGCAGCATATTTCGGGCCTTCAGGATGTCGCGATATTTTTCATTTCCACAATCTGAAAGCCATCACTTTGTAATTGGGTATATGTATGGAGGTGTACTTTTTGCGGGATAGTAGCATTTTGGGGTTCATATAATGTACAGAATTAAGAAGAAAAAGGAGAAATGATCCAGCGCTGTATGAAGATAAAAGTGACGCTATGTTCCCACTTTTATTGGTACGAAAATTCTTAAAAAAATTGACAAGAGACGCAGTGTCCGGGTGGTTTGAAGTACGGGCTGTTGCCCGAAGCCTGCGCGTTTCGACCACCGGCAGTGTTCTTATACAGTATTTTGCCATGAATAAGAACACTGCCGGTGGTCGAAACGCGTAGGCTTCGGGCAACAGCCCGTACTTCAAACCACCCGGACACTGCGTCTCTTGTCAATTTTTTTAAGAATTTTCGTACCAATAAAAGTGGGAACGTAGCGTCACTTTTATCTTCATACTGCGCTGGATCATTTCTCCTTTTTCTTCTCCATTATCTACCGTGGGCCGTCGCGGGGATTCGAGCGAGGTTTTCCATTTGAGACGCAGGATTGGTGAGCTGGAGGTTTCCTCCCCTTTGTTTTTCTCCAATGTACAGAATTACTTTCATTACTTTTCTTCTGTCAGTGTTTTTCGGGAGTTGTTCTTATGCCGCGTTTTTACTGTTATAATATCGGCCGTGACAAATGCGGTGATACCAAATATGTGGTTTTAACCCAATTTTTTCCCCAGCATAAAAAAAGTTCCATTGTTTTTTTTTTCTTCTTTTTTTTTTCTCCGCACGCTTTGTTGAACTTTCTTTTTTTTTTTTTTTTTTTTTTACAATTAAACATGTGACCCTCTGTGGCCTCTACCCTGCAGGATTTCTGTATTGCTGGGGGTTCTATTGACACGCTGAAGTTCATGGCACCTGGTGGACGGTGTCAGGCTCTCAGCTGCCATCCCATCCGCACGCCTTCATCGTTTTGGACATACTGAAAAACGCTCCTAACCACTACTGGGAGGGGCATCTAAGGGGTTAAACAGCTGGGATCAGAGTTATCTCCAATCCCAGCAAAAGCTGCAGGGCGTGGGCAGTGGCAGATTATCAAAAGGGCGGTTCGGCAGGCCGCCCGGGGCCCAAGGCTCCCGGGGGCCCATGGCCGGCCGAACCGCACATGATCGCACGGGGCCCCTGATGCCCGGTGGCGTCGCTAGCAGGACTTAGATACAAATGAATATTACAGCGTGCAGGTCAAGTTCGGCTTGCAGCCTATAAGGCGCTGGGCAGACTCCCTGCGCAGGCCGGCGTGATGAGGTACTGCATCACACCGGTCTGCGCATGCGTCTAGTCCGGAACATTCACACGCTTCCAGCTTGAGCGGCCGCCACGGGGTGAGGTAAGTAAACTGGATATATTTTTTTAGCTGGGCACTATCGCTGTGTATATATTCAAGGAGGGGGAGGGGATTGCTCCGTTACACTATATACAAGGGGGAGTGCTGGGTGGCCTTATATACAAGGGGGAGGGTAGCGCTGTGTGGACCTGTATACAAAGGGGGGGGAGTGCTCTGTGACACTATATACAAAGGGGGGAGCACTGTGTACACTACATACAAGGGGGGAACGCTATGTGGCCCTATAAACAAGGGGGAGTGCTGTGTGGCACTATATACAAAGGGGGAGGGCTGTGTAGCACTATATACAAGGGGGGGCTGTGTAACGATATCCACAGCGGTATGTGTGTGGCACTCTTTATAGGAGGGCTTTTTGGCGCTATTTACAAGAGGGGGAGGGCTGTGTGGCGCTCTCTACAGGGGGGCTGTATGGCACTATCTATAGGGGGCTATGTGTAACGCTCTCTACGGGGGGATGTGTGATATCTACAGGGGGCTGTGTGTGGCGCGATGTACAGGGGGCTGTGTGTGGCACTATGTACAGGGGGCTGTGTGTGGCACTATGTACAGGGGGCTGTGTGTGGCGTTATCTATGGGGGGTGTAATATCTACAGGGGCTGTGTGTGGCACTATGTACAGGGGGCTGTCTGTGGCACTATGTACAGGGGGCTGTCTGTGGCACTATGTACAGGGGGCTGTCTGTGGCACTATGTACAGGGGGCTGTCTGTGGCACTATGTACAGGGGGCTGTGTGTATGTGGTGTTTTACAGTGTGTGGTATTATTATATTCAGGCACGCAGTGTTTGGTGCTATTATATTTAGGGGTACAGTATGTGGCACCATGATAACTTTATTTTCATTTCTAGGTGTGAAAATGTGGGAAAAGGGAGGAGCCGCAGAAATCTGAGTGGCAAATTCGGCAGAAATGGGTCATGGCCGGGAGAAGTCGTCATGAGCTCTGGACCGGATGGAGAAGAAAAGAGGAAAACAACGGCTAGAATCTGAGACGTCGTCACCTGTGAGTCACTAGATTTATAGAGAATCTGTCACCTTTCCTGACATGTTTATTATAGGAAATCCTTGTATTTCACAAAAAGTCTTTCTGCGGTCCAGGACTGATAGACGATTCTCCTTGTCAGGAGGTTGTGTCCCTGCACAGTGTGATCCTGTCAGTATGTAGGGACACAGCCCTGTGACAAGGGGAATCGTAACACCCATTTAATAATGCTTGCCCAAAAAGGTAGTGTTAAAAATAGTTACGGCGCGGCAGGGCGGCGGTGCGGAAGGGTGGCCCAAGTTTGGGTAACAGCCCAGGGCCCATGGTCTACTTAATCCGCCACTGGGAGTGGGTTGTATATTACAGGCGGCACCGCTGCTGATTGCGCTGGCACCGCTCCTGAACCTCGTCATCCCGTGCCGTAAGGCTGGATTCACACATCGCATATTTGTTGCAGAGTTTGATGCAAAGTTTTTAATTCAATTTAAACAAAACAAAAAGGTGGTTTTCGTTGTGAAACAGCTTTTCCGCCCCAATATTTGCTATTTGTTACGGGTTTCACCTCCCCATTGAATTGAATGGAGAAAATCTGCAATAGAAAAGCAACGAATCTGCAGCATTAACTGACAAGATGCCGACTAAAAAAACTGCACCGCAGGTCAATCTGTGAACGTCTTCCCTGACCATTTTTACTGCAGCGTCCGGATGAGATTTCATCAAATATCATCCACTCTGCTGCTCCTGTTCTACGCCACGGATCTTCCGTAATGAAATCCGATGTGTAAAATCTGCAGCTAATCTGCCAACATACCGTAAGGCCTGGTTCCAACGTAGCGTAGACGCTGCAGAATTTCTACAGCATTTACGGTAGCAGCAAAGTGGATGAGTTTTTAGAAAATCTCCGCCACACGCTGCGAAAAAAATCTGCAGAAAAGTTGTGTGGAAAGCGTTCTGCTTTCAAATCCGCAGCATGTCAATTAATGCTGCGTACTCTGAGCGGAGATGCTGCATGTTTGGGCCACAGACTTGTATGGGCAGCATAGGTTCCACACTAAACTAGGCAAGGTGAATTTTGCTGCGGCTTTTACAGCGATTCCGCTGCAGTTCCGCAGTAAAAACCACAGCAAATCCGCACTCATCTGCACATAAACTTTTCTACAATCAATAATTCACATTAAATCCGCAGGTAAAACTGCTGTGAAAAATCTGCAATGAAGTCAACAGCTAAATTGCGTTTCCGCCGCAATATGCACATCAAAAACGCGCTTTTTGCTGCAGATTTCTGTGACTGATTTACCAGCAGATTTATGAGATTCCGTGGCGGTTACTTGCACATTTCATTGTGGATTTTTTTGTGCATTTTGCTGCGGATTTCCCCTATGGCTGTGGCATGATGTGGATTTTTTTTTATGCTGAAAGTGATTGGCGTTTTTTTTATTTCATAGCGTTATAAAAGATCTCTGAATACAGCCACACGTTATAAATGTTTTTATGCAGATCTTTGTGTCCTGCATTTTATGTTGTGTACCATATAAGACAGAAACTGAGCTGCTCTAATCCCTTCCTCAAACTAGGGCTCCAATATAAACGTTTTTTGGGCCCCACACAATTTAGCTTTTTTTAAAAAAATCTCCTGACCATTCTCACCGTTGTTACGCTCTCTCCAGAGGTGTTTCCAACCCAGTCTGATCATCTGACTAATAAGAGCTGCAGTGAGGACCAAGGAGCGCAGCAAGATAGTGGAAGTGCAGTGAGGTCCTGAAAGGGAGATGAGGTACTGGGGGTGCATTAAGGTCCTGGGAGTGCGGTGAGTCCCTTGGAGTGCGGTGAGTCCCTTGGAGTGTGGTGAGTCCCTGGGGTAAGGTCCTGGAAGTGTGTTGAGGTCCTGAGATTACGGTGAGGTCCTGTGAATGCGGTGAGGACCTGGGAGTGCGGTGAGGTCCTGGGAGTGCGGCGAGGTCCTGGGAGTGCGGCGAGGTATTGAGAGTGCGTCGAGGTCCTGGGAGTGTGGCGAGCTCCTGGGAGTGCGGCGAGGTCCAGTGAGTACGGCGAGGTCCTGGGAGTGCGGCGAGGTCCTGAGAGTGCGGCGAGGTCAAAGGAGTGCGGCGAGGTCCTGGGAGTGGGGTGTAGTCCTGTGAATGCGGCGAGGTCCTGTGAGAGCGTTTAGGTCCTGTGAATGCGGCGAGGTCCTGTGAGTGCGGCAAGGTCCTGGAAATGCGGTGAGGTCCTGTGAGTGCGGCGAGGTCTTGGGAGTGTGTCGAGGTCCTGTGAGTGCGGCGAGGTCCTGTGAGTGCGGCGAGGTCTTGGGAGTGCGTCGAGGTCCTGGGACTGCGGCGAGCTCCTGGGAGTGCGGCGAGGTCCAGTGAGTACGGCGAGGACCTGGGAGTGCGGCGAGGTTCTGAGAGTGCGGCGAGGTCTTAGGAGTGCGGCGAGGTCCTGGGAGTGCGGTGTGGTCCCGTGAATGCGGTGAGGTTCTGTGAGTGCGGCGAGGTCCTGGAAATGCGGCGAGGTCCTGTGAGTGGGGTGAGGTCATGTGAGTGCGGCGAGGTCTTGGGAGTGCATCGAGGTCCTGGGACTGCGGCGAGCTCCTGGGAGTGCGGCGAGGTCCAGTGAGTACGGCGAGGACCTGGGAGTGCGGCGAGGTTCTGAGAGTGCGGCGAGGTCTTAGGAGTGCGGCGAGGTTCTGGGAGTGCGGTGTGGTCCCGTGAATGCGGTGAGGTTCTGTGAGTGCGGCGAGGTCCTGGAAATGCGGCGAGGTCCTGTGAGTGGGGTGAGGTCATGTGAGTGCGGCGAGGTCCTGGGAGTGTGGCGAGGTCCAGTGAGTGCGGCGAGGATCTGGAAGTGCGGCGAGGTCCTGTGAGTGCGGCGAGGTGCTGTGAGTGCGGCGGGGTTCTGTGAGTGCGGCGAGGTCCTGTGAATGCAGCGAGGTCCTGTGCGAGCGTTGAGGTCCTGTGAATGCGGTGAGGTCCTGGGAGTGCGGTGAGGTCCTGGGAGTGCGGTGAGGTCCTGGGAGTGTGGCAAAGTCCTGTGAGAGCATTTAGGTCCTGAGAATGCAGTAAAGTCCTGAGAGCGTTGAGGTCCTGTGAATGCGGTGAGGTCCTGGGAGTGCAGTGAGGTCCTGGGAGTGCGGAGAGGTCCTGTGAGAGTGTTGAGGTCCTGTGAATGCGACGTGGTCCTGGGAGTGCGGCGAGGTCCTGGGAGTGTGTTGAGGTCCTGTGAATGCGGTGGGGTCCTGGGAGTGCGGTGAGGTTCTGGGAGTGCGGCGAGGTCCTGAGAGTGTTGAGGTCCTGAATGCGGTGGGGTCCTGGTAGTGCGGTGAGGTTCCGGGAGTGCGGTGAGGTCCTGGGAGTGCAGCGAGGTCCTGTGAGTGTTGAGGTCCTGTGAATGCGGTGAGGTCCTGGGAGTGCGGTGAGGTTCTGAGAGTGCGGCAAGGTCCTTGGAGTGCAGTGAGGTCCTGTGAGAGTGTTGAGGTCCTGTGAATGCGGTGAGGTCCTGTGAGCGCGGTGAGGTTCTGTGAGTGCGGCGAGGTCCTGGGAGTGCGGTGAGGTTCTGAGTGCGGCAAGGTCCTTGGAGTGCAGTGAGGTCCTGTGAGAGTGTTGAGGTCCTGTGAATGCGGTGAGGTCCTGTGAGCGCGGTGAGGTTCTGTGAGTGCGGCGAGGTCCTGGGAGTGCGGTGAGGTTCTGAGTGCGGCAAGGTCCTGGGAGTGTGTTGAGGTCCTGTGAATGCGGTGGGGTCCTGGGAGTGCGGTGAGGTTCTGGGAGTGCGGCGAGGTCCTGAGAGTGTTGAGGTCCTGAATGCGGTGGGGTCCTGGTAGTGCGGTGAGGTTCTGGGAGTGCGGTGAGGTCCTGGGAGTGCAGCGAGGTCCTGTGAGAGTGTTGAGGTCCTGTGAATGCGGTGAGGTCCTGTGAGCACGGTGAGGTTCTGTGAGTGCGGCGAGGTCCTGGGAGTGAGGCGAGGTATTGGGAGTGTGGCGAGGTCCTGTGAGTGTGGCGAGGTCCTGTGAGTGCGGCGAGGTCCTGGGAGTGCGGCGAGGTCCTGTGAGTGCGGCGAGGTCCTGGGAGTGCGGCGAGGTCTTGGGAGTACGGCGAGGTCCTGAGAATGCGGCGAGATCCTGGGAGTGCGGCGACGTCCGTGGAGTGCGGTGAGGTCCTGTGAGTGCGGTGACGTTCTGGGAGTGCGGTGAGGTTCTGTGAGTGCGGCAAGGTCCTGTGAGTCCGGCGAGGTCCTGGAAATGTGGTGAGGTCCTGTGAGTGCGGCGAGGTCTTGGGAGTGCGGCAAGGTCCTGTGAGTGCGGCGAGGTCCTGTGAGTGCGGCGAGGTCCTAGGAATGCGGCAAGGTCCTGTGAATGCGGCGAGGTCCGGGGAGTGCGGCGAGGTTCTGTGAGTGAGGCGAGGTCCAGTGAGTGCGGCGAGGTCCTGGGAGTGCGGCGAGGTCATGTGAGAGCATTGAGGTCCTGTGAATGCGGTGAGGTCCTGGGAGTGCGGCGAGGTCCTGGGAGTGAGGCGAGGTATTGGGAGTGTGGCGAGGTCCTGTGAGTGCGGCGAGGTCCTGGGAGTGCGGCGAGGTCCTGTGAGTGCGGCGAGGTCCTGGGAGTGCGGCGAGGTCTTGGGAGTACGGCGAGGTCCTGGGAATGCGGCGAGATCCTGGGAGTGCGGCGACGTCCGTGGAGTGCGGTGAGGTCCTGTGAGTGCGGTGACGTTCTGGGAGTGCGGTGAGGTCCTGTGAGGGCAGCGAGGTCCTGGGAGTGCGGCGAGGTCCTGGGAGTGTAGTGAGGTGTTGGGAGTGCGGAGAGGTCCTGTGAGTGCGGTGACGTCCTGGTAGTGCGGCGACGTCCTGGGAGTGCGGCTACATCCTGTGAGTGCGGCGACGTCCTGGAAGTGCGGCGAAGTCCTGTGAGTGCGGCGAGGTCCTGTGAGTGCGGCGAGGTCCTGTGAGTGCGGTGAGGTCCTGGGAGTGCGGTAAAGGGTCCTGGGAGTGCGGTAAAGGGTCCTGGGAGTGCGGCGACGTCCTGGGAGTGTGGCGACGTCCTGGGAGTGCGGTGAGGTCCTGGTAGTGCGGCGTGGTCCTGGGAGTGCGGCGACGTCCTGGGAGTGCGGTAAATGGTCCTGAGTGCGGTAAAGTGTCCTGAGAGTGCGGTAAAGGGTCCTGGGAGTGTGGTAAGGGGAATAAGAATGAACTTTGTTTTATTCCTCTTCCGATCACTTAACTGTCCAGTCACAAACGCTTCATTTATCTAATGACAGGTGGCAGCTCAAGGACCCAGGGTATAAAATATGACTTGTACAATAAAAAGTGGGTCAAATTGTGGGGGTCAGAACCAAGTCTGAGGTGTGAGACCCACGTTGTCCTTACCCCCAAGGGAGCAGAGAGACTCCAGAATGTGAGTGTTCGGTCTTTCTGTTATTTCTCATTTTGTCAGTGTGTTACGTGTATCTGTGTCATCTTATTTTGTCTCTTTGTCTATTTTGTAAGCGTTGTACCTTAAAAATTATATTTTTAGTTTTGCACAGAACCCCGACAGACTAGTCCTGTACACAGACGCCCCCCAGCCCTGGACACAGACCCTTCCTCAGTCTTCTGCACAGACCCCCACCCCCTACATCGTCTTTCACCTTTGCTCCCATTTTGCCCTCCACCCAATTTGTTCTTATGGTCCGAACTATCCACAAATTTTCTGTCCAGAGAGTAATATAAATATGAGGGTGAAATGAGCGTAATAATGATGATGATGATGATGATAATGTGCATAATGTTTCTGCTCACAAATTCGGCGTCTAAGTGGCTTTCACACAAGGTTGGTAATTATTTTAATTTGCCGCCTATAATACAGTCACCGCCACAAACTTTATTTGGACAAAAATCTTCAGCAGAGATATGGGGTAAAGGAGTCGGAAACAAAGTTTTGACGGCGATACATTGCACTCTTCTACCACACGGTCACTGTTTATACATATCTCTAATAGCACGTTACCAGGATGATGGGTCATCTGCGGGAATGCTGGCGCTTGTAGTTCTACAGGAGCTCAAGGCTAAGTCATCACTTTATGATCGGTAGGGGTCCTACCTCTGAGACGTCCACCATTACTAAAAATAAAGGGGCCGCAGCTCAGGTTTAGCGCTGGAACAACTTCATTGTTTTTCCTGCTGCCCAGAAAACGTAATTCAACCTAAATAAGACCGGCTGCAGTTCCCTGCACAGCCGGATGGCCTGGAGCGCCGCTGTGCAGAGAAAAACATCAGTCCACGCTAAGTCATTTATCACATCAGTCCACGCTGAGTCATTTATAACATCAGTCCACGCTGAGTCATTTATAACATCAGTCCACGCTGAGTCATTTATAACATCAGTCCACGCTGAGTCATTTATAACATCAGTCCACGCTGAGTCATTTATAACATCAGTCCACGCTGAGTCATATATTACATCAGTCCACGCTGAATCATTTATTACATCAGTCCACGCTGAGTCATTTATAACATCAGTCCACGCTGAGTCATTTATAACATCAGTCCACGCTGAGTCATTTATAACATCAGTCCACGCTGAGTCATATATTACATCAGTCCACGCTGAGTCATTTATAACATCAGTCCACGCTGAGTCATTTATAACATCAGTCCACGCTGAGTCATTTATAACATCAGTCCACGCTGAGTCAGTTATTACATCAATCCACGCTGAGTCATTTATAACATCAGTCCACGCTGAGTCATTTATAACATCAGTCCACGCTGAGTCATTCATTACATCAGTCCACGCTGAGTCATTTATAACATCAGTCCACGATGAGTCATTTATCACATCAGTCCACGCAGAGTCATTTATAACATCAGTCCACGCTGAGTCATTTATAACATCAGTCCACACTGAGTCATTTATAACATCAGTCCACACTGAGTCATTCATTACATCAGTCCACGCTGAGTCATTTATAACATCAGTCCACGCTGAGTCATTTATAACATCAGTCCACGCTGAGTCATTTATTACATCAGTCCACGCTGAGTCATTTATTACATCAGTCCACGCTGAGTCATTCATTACATCAGTCCACGCTGAGTCATTTATAACATCAATCCACGCTGAGTCATTCATTACATCAGTCCACGCTGAGTCATTTATAACATCAGTCCACGCTGAGTCATTTATAACATCAATCCACGCTGAGTCATTCATTACATCAGTCCACGCTGAGTCATTTATAACATCAGTCCACGCTGAGTCATTTATCACATCAGTCCACGCTGAGTCATTTATCACATCAGTCCACGCTGAGTCATTTATAACATCAGTCCACGCTGAGTCATTTATAACATCAGTCCACGCTGAGTCATTTATAACATCAGTCCACGCCGAGTCAGTTATTACATCAATCCACGCTGAGTCATTTATAACATCAGTCCACGCTGAGTCATTTATTACATCAGTCCACGCCGAGTCATTTATTACATCAGTCCACGCTGAGTCATTCATTACATCAGTCCACGCTGAGTCATTTAGAACATCAATCCACGCTGAGTCATTCATTACATCAGTCCACGCTGAGTCATTTATAACATCAGTCCACGCTGAGTCATTTATAACATCAATCCACGCTGAGTCATTCATTACATCAGTCCACACTGAGTCATTTATAACATCAGTCCACGCTGAGTCATTTATCACATCAGTCCACGCTGAGTCATTTATAACATCAGTCCACACTGAGTCATTTATAACATCAGTCCACGCTGAGTCATTAATTACATCAGTCCACGCTGAGTCATTCATAACATCAGTCCACGCTGAGTCATTCATTACATCAGTCCACGCTGAGTCATTTATAACATCAATCCACGCTGAGTCATTCATTACATCAGTCCACGCTGAGTCATTTATAACATCAGTCCACGATGAGTCATTTATCACATCAGTCCACGCAGATTCATTTATAACATCAGTCCACACTGAGTCATTTATAACATCAGTCCACGCTGAGTCAGTTATTACATCAATCCACGCTGAGTCATTTATAACATCAGTCCACGCTGAGTCATTTATTACATCAGTCCACGCTGAGTCATTTATTACATCAGTCCACGCTGAGTCATTTATAACATCAATCCACGCTGAGTCATTCATTACATCAGTCCACGATGAGTCATTTATTACATCAGTCCACGCTGAGACATTTATTGCATCAGTCCACGCTGAGTCATATATAACATCAGTCCACGCTGAGACATTTATTACATCAGTCCACGCTGAGTCATTTATAACATCAGTCCACGCTGAGTCATTTATTACATCAGTCCACGCTGAGTAATTTATTACATCAGTCCACGCTGAGTAATATATTACATCAGTCCACGCTGAGTCATTTATAACATCAATCCACGCTGAGTCATTCATTACATCAGTCCACGCTGAGTCATTTATAACATCAGTCCACGCTGAGTCATTTATCACATCAGTCCACGCTGAGTCATTTATAACATCAGTCCACGCTGAGTCATTTATAACATCAGTCCACGCTGAGTCATTTATAACATCAGTCCACGCTGAGTCAGTTATTACATCAATCCACGCTGAGTCATTTATAACATCAGACCACGCTGAGTCATTTATTACATCAGTCCACGCTGAGTCATTTATTACATCAGTCCACGCTGAGTCATTTATTACATCAGTCCACGCTGAGTCATTCATTACATCAGTCCACGCTGAGTCATTTATAACATCAGTCCACGATGAGTCATTTATCACATCAGTCCACGCAGAGTCATTTATAACATCAGTCCACGCTGAGTCATTTATAACATCAGTCCACGCTGAGTCAGTTATTACATCAATCCACGCTGAGTCATTTATAACATCAGTCCACGCTGAGTCATTTATTACATCAGTCCACGCTGAGTCATTTATTACATCAGTCCACGCTGAGTCATTTATAACATCAATCCACGCTGAGTCATTTATCACATCAGTCCACGCAGTCATTTATCACATCAGTCCACGCTGAGTCATTTATAACATCAGTCCACGCTGAGTCATTCATTACATCAGTCCACGCTGAGACATTTATTACATCAGTCCACGCTGAGTCATTTATAACATCAGTCCACGCTGAGTCATTTATTACATCAGTCCACGCTGAGTCATTTATTACATCAGTCCACGCTGAGTAATATATTACATCAGTCCACGCTGAGTCATTTATAACATCAATCTACGCTGAGTCATTCATTACATCAGTCCACGCTGAGTCATTTATAACATCAGTCCACGCTGAGTCATTTATCACATCAGTCCACGCTGAGTCATTTATAACATCAGTCCACGCTGAGTCATTTATAACATCAGTCCACGCTGAGTCATTTATAACATCAGTCCACGCTGAGTCAGTTATTACATCAATCCACGCTGAGTCATTTATAACATCAGACCACGCTGAGTCATTTATTACATCAGTCCACGCTGAGTCATTTATTACATCAGTCCACGCTGAGTCATTTATTACATCAGTCCACGCTGAGTCATTCATTACATCAGTCCACGCTGAGTCATTTATAACATCAATCCACGCTGAGTCATTTATAACATCAATCCACGTTGAGTCATTCATTACATCAGTCCACGCTGAGTCATTTATAACATCAATCCACGCTGAGTCATTCATTACATCAGTCCACGCTGAGTCATTTATAACATCAGTCCACGCTGAGTCATTTATCACATCAGTCCACACTGAGTCATTTATAACATCAGTCCACGCTGAGTCATTTATAACATCAGTCCACGCTGAGTCATTTATAACATCATTCCACGCTGAGTCAGTTATTACATAAATCCACGCTGAGTCATTTATAACATCAGTCCACGCTGAGTCATTTATAACATCAGTCCACGATGAGTCATTCATTACATCAGTCCACGCTGAGTCATTTATAACATCAGTCCATGCTGAGTAATTTATTACATCAGTCCACGCTGAGTCATATATAACATCAGTCCACGCTGAGACATTTATAACATCAGTCCACGCTGAGTCATTTATTACATCAGTCCACGCTGAGTCATTTATAACATCAATCCACGCTGAGTCATTCATTACATCAGTCCACGATGAGTCATTTATTACATCAGTCCACGCTGAGACATTTATTACATCAGTCCACGCTGAGTCATTTATAACATCAGTCCACGCTGAGTCATTTATAACATCAATCCACGCTGAGTCATTCATTACATCAGTCCACGCTGAGTCATTTATAACATCAGTCCACGCTGAGTCATTTATCACATCAGTCCACGCTGAGTCATTTATAACATCAGTCCACGCTGAGTCATTTATAACATCAGTCCACGCTGAGTCATTTATAACATCAGTCCACGCTGAGTAAGTTATTACATCAATCCACGCTGAGTCATTTATAACATCAGTCCACGCTGAGTCATTTATTACATCAGTCCACGCTGAGTCATTTATAACATCAATCCACGCTGAGTCATTCATTACATCAGTCCACGCTGAGTCATTTATAACATCAGTCCACGCTGAGTCATTTATAACATCAGTCCACGCTGAGTCATTCATTACATCAGTCCACGCTGAGTCATTTATAACATCAGTCCACGCTGAGTCATTTATAACATCAGTCCACGCTGAGTCAGTTATTACATCAATCCACGCTGAGTCATTTATAACATCAGTCCACGCTGAGTCATTTATAACATCAGGCCACGCTGAGTCAATTATTACATCAATCCAAGCTGAGTCAATTATAACATCAGTCCACGCTGAGTCATTTATTACATCAGTCCACGCTGAGTCATTCATTACATCAGTCCACGCTGAGTCATTTATAACATCAATCCACGCTGAGTCATTCATTACATCAGTCCACGCTGAGTCATTTATAACATCAATCCACGCTGAGTCATTTATCACATCAGTCCACGCAGTCATTTATCACATCAGTCCACGCTGAGTCATTTATAACATCAGTCCACGCTGAGTCAGTTATTACATCAATCCACGCTGAGTCATTCATTACATCAGTCCACGCTGAGTCATTTATAACATCAGTCCACGCTGAGTCATTTATCACATCAGTCCACGCTGAGTCATTTATAACATCAGTCCACGCTGAGTCAGTTATTACATCAATCCACGCTGAGTCATTTATAACATCAGTCCACGCTGAGTCATTTATAACATCAGTCCACGCTGAGTCATTTATAACATCAGTCCACGCTGAGTAAGTTATTACATCAATCCACGCTGAGTCATTTATAACATCAGTCCACGCTGAGTCATTTATTACATCAGTCCACGCTGAGTCATTTATTACATCAGTCCACGCTGAGTCATTCATTACATCAGTCCACGCTGAGTCATTTATAACATCAATCCACGCTGAGTCATTCATTACATCAGTCCACGCTGAGTCATTTATCACATCAGTCCACGCTGAGTCATTTATAACATCAGTCCACGCTGAGTCAGTTATTACATCAATCCACGCTGAGTCATTTATTACATCAGTCCACGCTGAGTCATTTATAACATCAGTCCACGCTGAGTCATTTATCACATCAGTCCACGCTGAGTCATTTATAACATCAGTCCACGCTGAGTCAGTTATTACATCAATCCACGCTGAGTCATTTATTACATCAGTCCACACTGAGTCATTCATTACATCAGTCCACGCTGAGTCATTTATAACATCAATCCACGCTGAGTCATTCATTACATCAGTCCACGCTGAGTCATTTATAACATCAGTCCACGCTGAGTCATTCATTACATCAGTCCACGCCGAGTCATTTATAACATCAGTCCACGCTGAGTCATTTATAACATCAGTCCACGCTGAGTCAGTTATTACATCAATCCACGCTGAGTTATTTATAACATCAGTCCACGCTGAGTCATTTATAACATCAGTCCACGCTGAGTCAATTATTACATCAATCCAAGCTGAGTCATTTATAACATCAGTCCACGCTGAGTCATTTATTACATCAGTCCACGCTGAGTCATTCATTACATCAGTCCACGCTGAGTCATTTATAACATCAATCCACGCTGAGTCATTCATTACATCAGTCCACGCTGAGTCATTTATAACATCAATCCACGCTGAGTCATTTATCACATCAGTCCACGCAGTCATTTATCACATCAGTCCACGCTGAGTCATTTATAACATCAGTCCACGCTGAGTCAGTTATTACATCAATCCACACTGAGTCATTCATTACATCAGTCCACGCTGAGTCATTTATAACATCAATCCACGCTGAGTCATTTATAACATCAATCCACGCTGAGTCATTCATTACATCAGTCCACGCTGAGTCATTTATAACATCAATCCACGCTGAGTCATTTATAACATCAATCCACGCTGAGTCATTCATTACATCAGTCCACGCTGAGTCATTTATAACATCAGTCCACGCTGAGTCATTCATTACATCAGTCCACGCTGAGTCATTTATAACATCAGTCCACGCTGAGTCATTTATAACATCAGTCCACGCTGAGTCAGTTATTACATCAATCCACGCTGAGTCATTTATAACATCAGTCCACGCTGAGTCATTTATAACATCAGTCCACGCTGAGTCAATTATTACATCAATCCAAGCTGAGTCATTTATAACATCAGTCCACGCTGAGTCATTTATTACATCAGTCCACGCTGAGTCATTCATTACATCAGTCCACGCTGAGTCATTTATAACATCAATCCACGCTGAGTCATTCATTACATCAGTCCACGCTGAGTCATTTATAACATCAATCCACGCTGAGTCATTTATCACATCAGTCCACGCAGTCATTTATCACATCAGTCCACGCTGAGTCATTCATTACATCAGTCCACGCTGAGTCATTTATAACATCAGTCCACGCTGAGTAAGTTATTACATCAGTCCACGCTGAGTCATTTATAACATCAGTCCACGCTGAGTCATTTATCACATCAGTCCACGCTGAGTCATTTATAACATCAGTCCACGCTGAGTCAGTTATTACATCAATCCACGCTGAGTCATTTATAACATCAGTCCACGCTGAGTCATTCATTACATCAATCCACGCTGAGTCATTCATTACATCAGTCCACGATGAGTCATTTATAACATCAATCCACGCTGAGTCATTTATAACATCAGTCCACGCTGAGTCATTTATTACATCAGTCCACGCCGAGTCATTCATTACATCATTCTACGCTGAGTCATTTATAACATCAATCCACGCTGAGTCATTCATTACATCAGTCCACGATGAGTCATTTATTACATCAGTCCACGCTGAGACATTTATTACATCAGTCCACGCTGAGTCATTTATTACATCAGTCCACGCTGAGTCATTTATAACATCAATCCACGCTGAGTCATTCATTACATCAGTCCACGATGAGTCATTTATTACATCAGTCCACGCTGAGACATTTATTACATCAGTCCACGCTGAGTCATTTATAACATCAGTCCACGCTGAGTCATTTATAACATCAATCCACGCTGAGTCATTCATTACATCAGTCCACGCTGAGTCATTTATAACATCAGTCCACGCTGAGTCATTTATCACATCAGTCCACGCTGAGTCATTTATAACATCAGTCCACGCTGAGTCATTTATAACATCAGTCCACGCTGAGTAAGTTATTACATCAATCCACGCTGAGTCATTTATAACATCAGTCCACGCTGAGTCATTTATTACATCAGTCCACGCTGAGTCATTTATAACATCAATCCACGCTGAGTCATTCATTACATCAGTCCACGCTGAGTCATTTATAACATCAACCCACGCTGAGTCATTTATCACATCAGTCCACGCAGTCATTTATCACATCAGTCCACGCTGAGTCATTTATAACATCAGTCCACGCTGAGTCATTTATAACATCAGGCCACGCTGAGTCAATTATTACATCAATCCAAGCTGAGTCAATTATAACATCAGTCCACGCTGAGTCATTTATTACATCAGTCCACGCTGAGTCATTCATTACATCAGTCCACGCTGAGTCATTTATAACATCAATCCACGCTGAGTCATTCATTACATCAGTCCACGCTGAGTCATTTATAACATCAATCCACGCTGAGTCATTTATCACATCAGTCCACGCAGTCATTTATCACATCAGTCCACGCTGAGTCATTTATAACATCAGTCCACGCTGAGTCACTTATTACATCAATCAACGCTGAGTCATTCATTACATCAGTCCACGCTGAGTCAATTATAACATCAGTCCACGCTGAGTCATTTATCACATCAGTCCACGCTGAGTCATTTATAACATCAGTCCACGCTGAGTCAGTTATTACATCAATCCACGCTGAGTCATTTATAACATCAGTCCACGCTGAGTCATTTATAACATCAGTCCACGCTGAGTCATTTATAACATCAGTCCACGCTGAGTAAGTTATTACATCAATCCACGCTGAGTCATTTATAACATCAGTCCACGCTGAGTCATTTATTACATCAGTCCACGCTGAGTCATTTATTACATCAGTCCACACTGAGTCATTCATTACATCAGTCCACGCTGAGTCATTTATAACATCAATCCACGCTGAGTCATTCATTACATCAGTCCACGATGAGTCATTTATCACATCAGTCCACGCTGAGTCATTTATAACATCAGTCCACGCTGAGTCAGTTATTACATCAATCCACGCTGAGTCATTCATTACATCAGTCCACGCTGAGTCATTTATAACATCAGTCCACGCTGAGTCATTTATCACATCAGTCCACGCTGAGTCATTTATAACATCAGTCCACGCTGAGTAAGTTATTACATCAATTCACGCTGAGTCATTTATAACATCAGTCCACGCTGAGTCATTTATTACATCAGTCCACGCTGAGTCATTTATTACATCAGTCCACACTGAGTCATTCATTACATCAGTCCACGCTGAGTCATTTATAACATCAATCCACGCTGAGTCATTCATTACATCAGTCCACGCTGAGTCATTTATAACATCAGTCCACGCTGAGTCATTCATTACATCAGTCCACGCTGAGTTATTTATAACATCAGTCCACGCTGAGTCATTTATAACATCAGTCCACGCTGAGTCAGTTATTACATCAATCCACGCTGAGTTATTTATAACATCAGTCCACGCTGAGTCATTTATAACATCAGTCCACGCTGAGTCAATTATTACATCAATCCAAGCTGAGTCATTTATAACATCAGTCCACGCTGAGTCATTTATTACATCAGTCCACGCTGAGTCATTCATTACATCAGTCCACGCTGAGTCATTTATAACATCAATCCACGCTGAGTCATTCATTACATCAGTCCACGCTGAGTCATTTATAACATCAATCCACGCTGAGTCATTTATCACATCAGTCCACGCAGTCATTTATCACATCAGTCCACGCTGAGTCATTTATAACATCAGTCCACGCTGAGTCAGTTATTACATCAATCCACGCTGAGTCATTCATTACATCAGTCCACGCTGAGTCATTTATAACATCAGTCCACGCTGAGTCAGTTATTACATCAATCCACGCTGAGTCATTTATAACATCAGTCCACGCTGAGTCATTTATCACATCAGTCCACGCTGAGTCATTTATAACATCAGTCCACGCTGAGTCATTTATAACATCAGTCCACGCTGAGTCAGTTATTACATCAATCCACGCTGAGTCATTTATAACATCAGTCCACGCTGAGTCATTTATAACATCAGTCCACGCTGAGTCATTTATAACATCAGTCCACGCTGAGTCATTTATAACATCAATCCACGCTGCGTCATTCATTACATCAGTCCACGCTGAGTCATTTATAACATCAGTCCACGCTGAGTCATTTATAACATCAATCCACGCTGAGTCATTCATTACATCAGTCCACGCTGAGTCATTTATAACATCAGTCCACGCTGAGTCATTTATCACATCAGTCCACGCTGAGTCATTTATAACATCAGTCCACGCTGAGTCATTTATAACATCAGTCCACGCTGAGTCATTTATAACATCAGTCCACGCCGAGTCAGTTATTACATCAATCCACGCTGAGTCATTTATAACATCAGTCCACGCTGAGTCATTTATTACATCAGTCCACGCTGAGTCATTTATTACATCAGTCCACGCTGAGTCATTCATTACATCAGTCCACGCTGAGTCATTTAGAACATCAATCCATGCTGAGTCATTCATTACATCAGTCCACGCTGAGTCATTTATAACATCAATCCACGCTGAGTCATTCATTACATCAGTTCACACTGAGTCATTTATCACATCAGTCCACGCTGAGTCATTTATCACATCAGTCCACGCTGAGTCATTTATAACATCAGTCCACGCTGAGTCATTTATTACATCAGTCCACGCTGAGTCATTTATAACATCAATCCACGCTGAGACATTTATTACATCAGTCCACGCTGAGTCATTTATAACATCAGTCCACGCTGAGTCATTTATTACATCAGTCCACGCTGAGTCATTTATTACATCAGTCCACGATGAGTAATATATTACATCAGTCCACGCTGAGTCATTTATAACATCAATCCACGCTGAGTCATTCATTACATCAGTCCACGCTGAGTCATTTATAACATCAGTCCACGCTGAGTCATTTATAACATCAGTCCACGCTGAGTCATTTATTACATCAGTCCACGCTGAGTCATTTATAACATCAATCCACGCTGAGTCATTCATTACATCAGTCCACACTGAGTCATTTATAACATCAGTCCACGCTGAGTCATTTATTACATCAGTCCACGCTGAGTCATTTATTACATCAGTCCACGCTGAGTCATTTATAACATCAATCCACGCTGAGACATTTATTACATCAGTCCACGCTGAGTCATTTATAACATCAGTCCACGCTGAGTCATTTATTACATCAGTCCACGCTGAGTCATTTATTACATCAGTCCACGCTGAGTAATATATTACATCAGTCCACGCTGAGTCATTTATAACATCAATCCACGCTGAGTCATTTATTACATCAGTCCACGCTGAGTCATTTATTACATCAGTCCACGCTGAGTCATTCATTACATCAGTCCACGCTGAGTCATTTATTACATCAGTCCACGCTGAGTCATTCATTACATCAGTCCACGCTGAGTCATTTATAACATCAGTCCACGATGAGTCATTTATCACATCAGTCCACGCAGAGTCATTTATAACATCAGTCCACGCTGAGTCATTTATTACATCAGTCCACGCTGAGTCATTTATTACATCAGTCCACGCTGAGTCATTTATAACATCAATCCACGCTGAGTCATTTATCACATCAGTCCACGCAGTCATTTATAACATCAGTCCACGCTGAGTCATTTATAACATCAGTCCACGCTGAGTCATTCATTACATCAGTCCACGATGAGTCATTTATTACATCAGTCCACGCTGAGACATTTATTGCATCAGTCCACGCTGAGTCATATATAACATCAGTCCACGCTGAGACATTTATTACATCAGTCCACGCTGAGTCATTTATAACATCAGTCCACGCTGAGTCATTTATTACATCAGTCCACGCTGAGTCATTTATTACATCAGTCCACGCTGAGTAATATATTACATCAGTCCACGCTGAGTCATTTATAACATCAATCCACGCTGAGTCATTCATTACATCAGTCCACGCTGAGTCATTTATTACATCAGTCCACGCTGAGTCATTTATTACATCAGTCCACGCTGAGTCATTCATTACATCAGTCCACGCTGAGTCATTTATCACATCAGTCCACACTGAGTCATTTATAACATCAGTCCACGCTGAGTCATTTATAACATCAGTCCACGCTGAGTCATTTATAACATCAGTCCACGCTGAGTCAGTTATTACATAAATCCACGCTGAGTCATTTATAACATCAGTCCACGCTGAGTCATTTATAACATCAGTCCACGATGAGTCATTCATTACATCAGTCCACGCTGAGTAATTTATAACATCAGTCCATGCTGAGTCATTTATTACATCAGTCCACGCTGAGTCATATATAACATCAGTCCACGCTGAGACATTTATAACATCAGTCCACGCTGAGTCATTTATTACATCAGTCCACGCTGAGTCATTTATAACATCAATCCACGCTGAGTCATTCATTACATCAGTCCACGATGAGTCATTTATTACATCAGTCCACGCTGAGTCATTTATAACATCAGTCCACGCTGAGTCATTCATTACATCAGTCCACGCTGAGTCATTTATAACATCAGTCCACGCTGAGTCATTTATCACATCAGTCCACGCTGAGTCATTTATAACATCAGTCCACGCTGAGTCATTTATAACATCAGTCCACGCTGAGTCATTTATAACATCAGTCCACGCTGAGTAAGTTATTACATCAATCCACGCTGAGTCATTTATAACATCAGTCCACGCTGAGTCATTTATTACATCAGTCCACGCTGAGTCATTTATTACATCAGTCCACACTGAGTCATTCATTACATCAGTCCACGCTGAGTCATTTATAACATCAATCCACGCTGAGTCATTCATTACATCAGTCCACGCTGAGTCATTTATAACATCAGTCCACGCTGAGTCATTTATAACATCAGTCCACGCTGAGTCATTCATTACATCAGTCCACGCTGAGTCATTTATAACATCAATCCACGCTGAGTCATTCATTACATCAGTCCACGCTGAGTCATTTATAACATCAGTCCACGCTGAGTCATTTATAACATCAGTCCACGCTGAGTCATTCATTACATCAGTCCACGCTGAGTCATTTATAACATCAGTCCACGCTGAGTCATTTATAACATCAGTCCACGCTGAGTCAGTTATTACATCAATCCACGCTGAGTCATTTATAACATCAGTCCACGCTGAGTCATTTATAACATCAGGCCACGCTGAGTCAATTATTACATCAATCCAAGCTGAGTCATTTATAACATCAGTCCACGCTGAGTCATTTATAACATCAGTCCACGCTGAGTCATTTATAACATCAGTCCACGCTGAGTCATTTATAACATCAGTCCACGCTGAGTAAGTTATTACATCAATTCACGCTGAGTCATTTATAACATCAGTCCACGCTGAGTCATTTATTACATCAGTCCACGCTGAGTCATTTATTACATCAGTCCACACTGAGTCATTCATTACATCAGTCCACGCTGAGTCATTTATAACATCAATCCACGCTGAGTCATTCATTAAATCAGTCCACACTGAGTCATTTATAACATCAGTCCACGCTGAGTCATTCATTACATCAGTCCACGCTGAGTCATTTATAACATCAGTCCACGCTGAGTCATTTATAACATCAGTCCACGCTGAGTCATTTATAACATCAGTCCACGCTGAGTCAGTTATTACATCAATCCACGCTGAGTTATTTATAACATCAGTCCACGCTGAGTCATTTATAACATCAGTCCACGCTGAGTCAATTATTACATCAATCCAAGCTGAGTCATTTATAACATCAGTCCACGCTGAGTCATTTATTACATCAGTCCACGCTGAGTCATTCATTACATCAGTCCACGCTGAGTCATTTATAACATCAATCCACGCTGAGTCATTCATTACATCAGTCCACGCTGAGTCATTTATAACATCAATCCACGCTGAGTCATTTATCACATCAGTCCACGCAGTCATTTATCACATCAGTCCACGCTGAGTCATTTATAACATCAGTCCACGCTGAGTCAGTTATTACATCAATCCACGCTGAGTCATTCATTACATCAGTCCACGCTGAGTCATTTATAACATCAGTCCACGCTGAGTCATTTATCACATCAGTCCACGCTGAGTCATTTATAACATCAATCCACGCTGAGTCATTTATCACATCAGTCCACGCAGTCATTTATCACATCAGTCCACGCTGAGTCATTTATAACATCAGTCCACGCAGTCCACGCAGTCCACGCAGTCATTTATCACATCAGTCCACGCTGAGTCATTTATAACATCAGTCCACGCTGAGTCAGTTATTACATCAATCCACGCTGAGTCATTCATTACATCAGTCCACGCTGAGTCATTTATAACATCAGTCCACGCTGAGTCATTTATCACATCAGTCCACGCTGAGTCATTTATAACATCAATCCACGCTGAGTCATTTATCACATCAGTCCACGCAGTCATTTATCACATCAGTCCACGCTGAGTCATTTATAACATCAGTCCACGCTGAGTCAGTTATTACATCAATCCACGCTGAGTCATTCATTACATAAGTCCACGCTGAGTCATTTATAACATCAGTCCACGCTGAGTCATTTATCACATCAGTCCACGCTGAGTCATTTATAACATCAGTCCACGCTGAGTCAGTTATTACATCAATCCACGCTGAGTCATTCATTACATCAATCCACGCTGAGTCATTCATTACATCAGTCCACGATGAGTCATTTATAACATCAATCCACGCTGAGTCATTTATAACATCAGTCCACGCTGAGTCATTTATAACATCAGTCCACGCTGAGTCAGTTATTACATCAATCCACGCTGAGTCATTTATAACATCAGTCCACGCTGAGTCATTTATAACATCAGTCCACGCTGAGTCATTTATAACATCAGTCCACGCTGAGTAAGTTATTACATCAATCCACGCTGAGTCATTTATAACATCAGTCCACGCTGAGTCATTCATTACATCAGTCCACGCTGAGTCATTTATAACATCAATCCACGCTGAGTCATTTATAACATCAATCCACGCTGAGTCATTCATTACATCAGTCCACGCTGAGTCATTTATAACATCAGTCCACGCTGAGTCATTCATTACATCAGTCCACGCTGAGTCATTTATAACATCAGTCCACGCTGAGTCATTTATAACATCAGTCCACGCTGAGTCAGTTATTACATCAATCCACGCTGAGTCATTTATAACATCAGTCCACGCTGAGTCATTTATAACATCAGTCCACGCTGAGTCAATTATTACATCAATCCAAGCTGAGTCATTTATAACATCAGTCCACGCTGAGTCATTCATTACATCAGTCCACGCTGAGTCATTTATAACATCAATCCACGCTGAGTCATTCATTACATCAGTCCACGCTGAGTCATTTATAACATCAATCCACGCTGAGTCATTTATCACATCAGTCCACGCAGTCATTTATCACATCAGTCCACGCTGAGTCATTTATAACATCAGTCCACGCTGAGTCAGTTATTACATCAATCCACGCTGAGTCATTCATTACATAAGTCCACGCTGAGTCATTTATAACATCAGTCCACGCTGAGTCATTTATCACATCAGTCCACGCTGAGTCATTTATAACATCAGTCCACGCTGAGTCAGTTATTACATCAATCCACGCTGAGTCATTCATTACATCAATCCACGCTGAGTCATTCATTACATCAGTCCACGATGAGTCATTTATAACATCAATCCACGCTGAGTCATTTATAACATCAGTCCACGCTGAGTCATTTATTACATCAGTCCACACTGAGTCATTCATTACATCATTCTACGCTGAGTCATTTATAACATCAATCCACGCTGAGTCATTCATTACATCAGTCCACGATGAGTCATTTATAACATCAGTCCACGCTGAGTCAGTTATTACATCAATCCACGCTGAGTTATTTATAACATCAGTCCACGCTGAGTCATTTATAACATCAGTCCACGCTGAGTCAATTATTACATCAATCCAAGCTGAGTCATTTATAACATCAGTCCACGCTGAGTCATTTATTACATCAGTCCACGCTGAGTCATTCATTACATCAGTCCACGCTGAGTCATTTATAACATCAATCCACGCTGAGTCATTCATTACATCAGTCCACGCTGAGTCATTTATAACATCAATCCACGCTGAGTCATTTATCACATCAGTCCACGCTGAGTCATTTATAACATCAGTCCACGCTGAGTCAGTTATTACATCAATCCACGCTGAGTCATTTATTACATCAGTCCACGCTGAGTCATTTATAACATCAGTCCACGCTGAGTCATTTATCACATCAGTCCACGCTGAGTCATTTATAACATCAGTCCACGCTGAGTCAGTTATTACATCAATCCACGCTGAGTCATTCATTACATCAGTCCACGCTGAGTCATTTATAACATCAGTCCACGCTGAGTCATTTATCAAATCAGTCCACGCTGAGTCATTTATAACATCAGTCCACGCTGAGTAAGTTATTACATCAATTCACGCTGAGTCATTTATAACATCAGTCCACGCTGAGTCATTTATTACATCAGTCCACGCTGAGTCATTTATTACATCAGTCCACACTGAGTCATTCATTACATCAGTCCACGCTGAGTCATTTATAACATCAATCCACGCTGAGTCATTCATTACATCAGTCCACGCTGAGTCATTTATAACATCAGTCCACGCTGAGTCATTCATTACATCAGTCCACGCTGAGTTATTTATAACATCAGTCCACGCTGAGTCATTTATAACATCAGTCCACGCTGAGTCAGTTATTACATCAATCCACGCTGAGTTATTTATAACATCAGTCCACGCTGAGTCATTTATAACATCAGTCCACGCTGAGTCAATTATTACATCAATCCAAGCTGAGTCATTTATAACATCAGTCCACGCTGAGTCATTTATTACATCAGTCCACGCTGAGTCATTCATTACATCAGTCCACGCTGAGTCATTTATAACATCAATCCACGCTGAGTCATTCATTACATCAGTCCACGCTGAGTCATTTATAACATCAATCCACGCTGAGTCATTTATCACATCAGTCCACGCTGAGTCATTCATTACATCAGTCCACGCTGAGTCATTTATAACATCAGTCCACGCTGAGTCAGTTATTACATCAATCCACGCTGAGTCATTCATTACATCAGTCCACGCTGAGTCATTTATAACATCAGTCCACGCTGAGTCAGTTATTACATCAATCCACGCTGAGTCATTCATTACATCAGTCCACGCTGAGTCATTTATAACATCAGTCCACGCTGAGTCAGTTATTACATCAATCCACGCTGAGTCATTTATAACATCAGTCCACGCTGAGTCATTTATCACATCAGTCCACGCTGAGTCATTTATAACATCAGTCCACGCTGAGTCATTTATAACATCAGTCCACGCTGAGTCAGTTATTACATCAATCCACGCTGAGTCATTTATAACATCAGTCCACGCTGAGTCATTTATAACATCAGTCCACGCTGAGTCATTTATAACATCAGTCCACGCTGAGTCATTTATAACATCAATCCACGCTGCGTCATTCATTACATCAGTCCACGCTGAGTCATTTATAACATCAGTCCACGCTGAGTCATTTATAACATCAATCCACGCTGAGTCATTCATTACATCAGTCCACGCTGAGTCATTTATAACATCAGTCCACGCTGAGTCATTTATCACATCAGTCCACGCTGAGTCATTTATAACATCAGTCCACGCTGAGTCATTTATAACATCAGTCCACGCTGAGTCATTTATAACATCAGTCCACGCCGAGTCAGTTATTACATCAATCCACGCTGAGTCATTTATAACATCAGTCCACGCTGAGTCATTTATTACATCAGTCCACGCTGAGTCATTTATTACATCAGTCCACGCTGAGTCATTCATTACATCAGTCCACGCTGAGTCATTTAGAACATCAATCCATGCTGAGTCATTCATTACATCAGTCCACGCTGAGTCATTTATAACATCAATCCACGCTGAGTCATTCATTACATCAGTTCACACTGAGTCATTTATCACATCAGTCCACGCTGAGTCATTTATCACATCAGTCCACGCTGAGTCATTTATAACATCAGTCCACGCTGAGTCATTTATTACATCAGTCCACGCTGAGTCATTTATAACATCAATCCACGCTGAGACATTTATTACATCAGTCCACGCTGAGTCATTTATAACATCAGTCCACGCTGAGTCATTTATTACATCAGTCCACGCTGAGTCATTTATTACATCAGTCCACGATGAGTAATATATTACATCAGTCCACGCTGAGTCATTTATAACATCAATCCACGCTGAGTCATTCATTACATCAGTCCACGCTGAGTCATTTATAACATCAGTCCACGCTGAGTCATTTATAACATCAGTCCACGCTGAGTCATTTATTACATCAGTCCACGCTGAGTCATTTATAACATCAATCCACGCTGAGTCATTCATTACATCAGTCCACACTGAGTCATTTATAACATCAGTCCACGCTGAGTCATTTATCACATCAGTCCACGCTGAGTCATTTATTACATCAGTCCACGCTGAGTCATTTATTACATCAGTCCACGCTGAGTCATTTATAACATCAATCCACGCTGAGACATTTATTACATCAGTCCACGCTGAGTCATTTATAACATCAGTCCACGCTGAGTCATTTATTACATCAGTCCACGCTGAGTCATTTATTACATCAGTCCACGCTGAGTAATATATTACATCAGTCCACGCTGAGTCATTTATAACATCAATCCACGCTGAGTCATTTATTACATCAGTCCACGCTGAGTCATTTATTACATCAGTCCACGCTGAGTCATTCATTACATCAGTCCACGCTGAGTCATTTATTACATCAGTCCACGCTGAGTCATTCATTACATCAGTCCACGCTGAGTCATTTATAACATCAGTCCACGATGAGTCATTTATCACATCAGTCCACGCAGAGTCATTTATAACATCAGTCCACGCTGAGTCATTTATAACATCAGTCCACGCTGAGTCATTTATTACATCAGTCCACGCTGAGTCATTTATTACATCAGTCCACGCTGAGTCATTTATAACATCAATCCACGCTGAGTCATTTATCACATCAGTCCACGCAGTCATTTATAACATCAGTCCACGCTGAGTCATTTATAACATCAGTCCACGCTGAGTCATTCATTACATCAGTCCACGATGAGTCATTTATTACATCAGTCCACGCTGAGACATTTATTGCATCAGTCCACGCTGAGTCATATATAACATCAGTCCACGCTGAGACATTTATTACATCAGTCCACGCTGAGTCATTTATAACATCAGTCCACGCTGAGTCATTTATTACATCAGTCCACGCTGAGTCATTTATTACATCAGTCCACGCTGAGTAATATATTACATCAGTCCACGCTGAGTCATTTATAACATCAATCCACGCTGAGTCATTCATTACATCAGTCCACGCTGAGTCATTTATTACATCAGTCCACGCTGAGTCATTTATTACATCAGTCCACGCTGAGTCATTCATTACATCAGTCCACGCTGAGTCATTTATCACATCAGTCCACACTGAGTCATTTATAACATCAGTCCACGCTGAGTCATTTATAACATCAGTCCACGCTGAGTCATTTATAACATCAGTCCACGCTGAGTCAGTTATTACATAAATCCACGCTGAGTCATTTATAACATCAGTCCACGCTGAGTCATTTATAACATCAGTCCACGATGAGTCATTCATTACATCAGTCCACGCTGAGTAATTTATAACATCAGTCCATGCTGAGTCATTTATTACATCAGTCCACGCTGAGTCATATATAACATCAGTCCACGCTGAGACATTTATAACATCAGTCCACGCTGAGTCATTTATTACATCAGTCCACGCTGAGTCATTTATAACATCAATCCACGCTGAGTCATTCATTACATCAGTCCACGATGAGTCATTTATTACATCAGTCCACGCTGAGTCATTTATAACATCAGTCCACGCTGAGTCATTCATTACATCAGTCCACGCTGAGTCATTTATAACATCAGTCCACGCTGAGTCATTTATCACATCAGTCCACGCTGAGTCATTTATAACATCAGTCCACGCTGAGTCATTTATAACATCAGTCCACGCTGAGTCATTTATAACATCAGTCCACGCTGAGTAAGTTATTACATCAATCCACGCTGAGTCATTTATAACATCAGTCCACGCTGAGTCATTTATTACATCAGTCCACGCTGAGTCATTTATTACATCAGTCCACACTGAGTCATTCATTACATCAGTCCACGCTGAGTCATTTATAACATCAATCCACGCTGAGTCATTCATTACATCAGTCCACGCTGAGTCATTTATAACATCAGTCCACGCTGAGTCATTTATAACATCAGTCCACGCTGAGTCATTCATTACATCAGTCCACGCTGAGTCATTTATAACATCAATCCACGCTGAGTCATTCATTACATCAGTCCACGCTGAGTCATTTATAACATCAGTCCACGCTGAGTCATTTATAACATCAGTCCACGCTGAGTCATTCATTACATCAGTCCACGCTGAGTCATTTATAACATCAGTCCACGCTGAGTCATTTATAACATCAGTCCACGCTGAGTCAGTTATTACATCAATCCACGCTGAGTCATTTATAACATCAGTCCACGCTGAGTCATTTATAACATCAGGCCACGCTGAGTCAATTATTACATCAATCCAAGCTGAGTCAATTATAACATCAGTCCACGCTGAGTCATTTATTACATCAGTCCACGCTGAGTCATTCATTACATCAGTCCACGCTGAGTCATTTATAACATCAATCCACGCTGAGTCATTCATTACATCAGTCCACGCTGAGTCATTTATAACATCAATCCACGCTGAGTCATTTATCACATCAGTCCACGCAGTCATTTATCACATCAGTCCACGCTGAGTCATTTATAACATCAGTCCACGCTGAGTCAGTTATTACATCAATCCACGCTGAGTCATTCATTACATCAGTCCACGCTGAGTCATTTATAACATCAGTCCACGCTGAGTCATTTATCACATCAGTCCACGCTGAGTCAGTTATTACATCAATCCACGCTGAGTCATTTATAACATCAGTCCACGCTGAGTCATTTATAACATCAGTCCACGCTGAGTCATTTATAACATCAGTCCACGCTGAGTAAGTTATTACATCAATCCACGCTGAGTCATTTATAACATCAGTCCACGCTGAGTCATTTATTACATCAGTCCACGCTGAGTCATTTATTACATCAGTCCACACTGAGTCATTCATTACATCAGTCCACGCTGAGTCATTTATAACATCAATCCACGCTGAGTCATTCATTACATCAGTCCACGCTGAGTCATTTATCACATCAGTCCACGCTGAGTCATTTATAACATCAGTCCACGCTGAGTCAGTTATTACATCAATCCACGCTGAGTCATTCATTACATCAGTCCACGCTGAGTCATTTATAACATCAGTCCACGCTGAGTCATTTATCACATCAGTCCACGCTGAGTCATTTATAACATCAGTCCACGCTGAGTCAGTTATTACATCAATCCACGCTGAGTCATTTATAACATCAGTCCACGCTGAGTCATTTATAACATCAGTCCACGCTGAGTCATTTATAACATCAGTCCACGCTGAGTAAGTTATTACATCAATTCACGCTGAGTCATTTATAACATCAGTCCACGCTGAGTCATTTATTACATCAGTCCACGCTGAGTCATTTATTACATCAGTCCACACTGAGTCATTCATTACATCAGTCCACGCTGAGTCATTTATAACATCAATCCACGCTGAGTCATTCATTAAATCAGTCCACGCTGAGTCATTTATAACATCAGTCCACGCTGAGTCATTCATTACATCAGTCCACGCTGAGTCATTTATAACATCAGTCCACGCTGAGTCATTTATAACATCAGTCCACGCTGAGTCATTTATAACATCAGTCCACGCTGAGTCAGTTATTACATCAATCCACGCTGAGTTATTTATAACATCAGTCCACGCTGAGTCATTTATAACATCAGTCCACGCTGAGTCAATTATTACATCAATCCAAGCTGAGTCATTTATAACATCAGTCCACGCTGAGTCATTTATTACATCAGTCCACGCTGAGTCATTCATTACATCAGTCCACGCTGAGTCATTTATAACATCAATCCACGCTGAGTCATTCATTACATCAGTCCACGCTGAGTCATTTATAACATCAATCCACGCTGAGTCATTTATCACATCAGTCCACGCAGTCATTTATCACATCAGTCCACGCTGAGTCATTTATAACATCAGTCCACGCTGAGTCAGTTATTACATCAATCCACGCTGAGTCATTCATTACATCAGTCCACGCTGAGTCATTTATAACATCAGTCCACGCTGAGTCATTTATCACATCAGTCCACGCTGAGTCATTTATAACATCAGTCCACGCTGAGTCATTTATAACATCAGTCCACGCTGAGTCAGTTATTACATCAATCCACGTTGAGTCATTTATAACATCAGTCCACGCTGAGTCATTTATCACATCAGTCCACGCTGAGTCATTTATAACATCAGTCCACGCTGAGTCATTTATAACATCAGTCCACGCTGAGTCAGTTATTACATCAATCCACGCCGAGTCATTTATAACATCAGTCCACGCTGAGTCATTTATAACATCAGTCCACGCTGAGTCATTTATAACATCAGTCCACGCTGAGTAAGTTATTACATCAATCCACGCTGAGTCATTTATAACATCAGTCCACGCTGAGTCATTCATTACATCAGTCCACGCTGAGTCATTTATAACATCAATCCACGCTGAGTCATTTATAACATCAATCCACGCTGAGTCATTCATTACATCAGTCCACGCTGAGTCATTTATAACATCAGTCCACGCTGAGTCATTCATTACATCAGTCCACGCTGAGTCATTTATAACATCAGTCCACGCTGAGTCATTTATAACATCAGTCCACGCTGAGTCAGTTATTACATCAATCCACGCTGAGTCATTTATAACATCAGTCCACGCTGAGTCATTTATAACATCAGTCCACGCTGAGTCAATTATTACATCAATCCAAGCTGAGTCATTTATAACATCAGTCCACGCTGAGTCATTTATTACATCAGTCCACGCTGAGTCATTTATAACATCAGTCCACGCTGAGTCATTCATTACATCAGTCCACGCTGAGTCATTTATAACATCAATCCACGCTGAGTCATTCATTACATCAGTCCACGCTGAGTCATTTATAACATCAATCCACGCTGAGTCATTTATCACATCAGTCCACGCAGTCATTTATCACATCAGTCCACGCTGAGTCATTTATAACATCAGTCCACGCTGAGTCAGTTATTACATCAATCCACGCTGAGTCATTCATTACATCAGTCCACGCTGAGTCATTTATAACATCAGTCCACGCTGAGTCATTTATCACATCAGTCCACGCTGAGTCATTTATAACATCAGTCCACGCTGAGTCAGTTATTACATCAATCCACGCTGAGTCATTCATTACATCAATCCACGCTGAGTCATTCATTACATCAGTCCACGATGAGTCATTTATAACATCAATCCACGCTGAGTCATTTATAACATCAGTCCACGCTGAGTCATTTATTACATCAGTCCACACTGAGTCATTCATTACATCATTCTACGCTGAGTCATTTATAACATCAATCCACGCTGAGTCATTCATTACATCAGTCCACGATGAGTCATTTATAACATCAGTCCACGCTGAGTCAGTTATTACATCAATCCACGCTGAGTTATTTATAACATCAGTCCACGCTGAGTCATTTATAACATCAGTCCACGCTGAGTCAATTATTACATCAATCCAAGCTGAGTCATTTATAACATCAGTCCACGCTGAGTCATTTATTACATCAGTCCACGCTGAGTCATTCATTACATCAGTCCACGCTGAGTCATTTATAACATCAATCCACGCTGAGTCATTCATTACATCAGTCCACGCTGAGTCATTTATAACATCAATCCACGCTGAGTCATTTATCACATCAGTCCACGCTGAGTCATTTATAACATCAGTCCACGCTGAGTCAGTTATTACATCAATCCACGCTGAGTCATTTATTACATCAGTCCACGCTGAGTCATTTATAACATCAGTCCACGCTGAGTCATTTATCACATCAGTCCACGCTGAGTCATTTATAACATCAGTCCACGCTGAGTCATTTATAACATCAGTCCACGCTGAGTCAGTTATTACATCAATCCACGCTGAGTCATTTATAACATCAGTCCACGCTGAGTCATTTATCACATCAGTCCACGCTGAGTCATTTATAACATCAGTCCACGCTGAGTCATTTATAACATCAGTCCACGCTGAGTCAGTTATTACATCAATCCACGCTGAGTCATTTATAACATCAGTCCACGCTGAGTCATTTATAACATCAGTCCACGCTGAGTCATTTATAACATCAGTCCACGATGAGTAAGTTATTACATCAATTCACGCTGAGTCATTTATAACATCAGTCCACGCTGAGTCATTTATTACATCAGTCCACGCTGAGTCATTTATTACATCAGTCCACACTGAGTCATTCATTACATCAGTCCACGCTGAGTCATTTATAACATCAATCCACGCTGAGTCATTTATAACATCAATCCACGCTGAGTCATTCATTACATCAGTCCACGCTGAGTCATTTATAACATCAGTCCACGCTGAGTCATTCATTACATCAGTCCACGCTGAGTCATTTATAACATCAGTCCACGCTGAGTCATTTATAACATCAGTCCACGCTGAGTCAGTTATTACATCAATCCACGCTGAGTCATTTATTACATCAGTCCACGCTGAGTCATTTATTACATCAGTCGACGCTGAGTCATTCATTACATCAGTCCACGCTGAGTCATTTATAACATCAATCCACGCTGAGTCATTCATTACATCAGTCCACGCTGAGTCATTTATAACATCAATCCACGCTGAGTCATTTATCACATCAGTCCACGCAGAGTCATTTATCACATCAGTCCACGCAGTCATTTATCACATCAGTCCACGCTGAGTCATTTATAACATCAGTCCACGCTGAGTCAGTTATTACATCAATCCACGCTGAGTCATTCATTACATCAGTCCACGCTGAGTCATTTATAACATCAGTCCACGCTGAGTCATTTATCACATCAGTCCACGCTGAGTCATTTATAACATCAGTCCACGCTGAGTCAGTTATTACATCAATCCACGCTGAGTCATTTATAACATCAGTCCACGCTGAGTCATTCATTACATCAATCCACGCTGAGTCATTCATTACATCAGTCCACGATGAGTCATTTATAACATCAATCCACGCTGAGTCATTTATAACATCAGTCCACGCTGAGTCATTTATTACATCAGTCCACGCCGAGTCATTCATTACATCATTCTACGCTGAGTCATTTATAACATCAATCCACGCTGAGTCATTCATTACATCAGTCCACGATGAGTCATTTATTACATCAGTCCACGCTGAGACATTTATTACATCAGTCCACGCTGAGTCATTTATTACATCAGTCCACGCTGAGTCATTTATAACATCAATCCACGCTGAGTCATTCATTACATCAGTCCACGATGAGTCATTTATTACATCAGTCCACGCTGAGACATTTATTACATCAGTCCACGCTGAGTCATTTATAACATCAGTCCACGCTGAGTCATTTATAACATCAATCCACGCTGAGTCATTCATTACATCAGTCCACGCTGAGTCATTTATAACATCAGTCCACGCTGAGTCATTTATCACATCAGTCCACGCTGAGTCATTTATAACATCAGTCCACGCTGAGTCATTTATAACATCAGTCCACGCTGAGTCATTTATAACATCAGTCCACGCTGAGTAAGTTATTACATCAATCCACGCTGAGTCATTTATAACATCAGTCCACGCTGAGTCATTTATTACATCAGTCCACGCTGAGTCATTTATTACATCAGTCCACACTGAGTCATTCATTACATCAGTCCACGCTGAGTCATTTATAACATCAATCCACGCTGAGTCATTCATTACATCAGTCCACGCTGAGTCATTTATAACATCAATCCACGCTGAGTCATTTATCACATCAGTCCACGCAGTCATTTATCACATCAGTCCACGCTGAGTCATTTATAACATCAGTCCACGCTGAGTCATTTATAACATCAGGCCACGCTGAGTCAATTATTACATCAATCCAAGCTGAGTCAATTATAACATCAGTCCACGCTGAGTCATTTATTACATCAGTCCACGCTGAGTCATTCATTGCATCAGTCCACGCTGAGTCATTTATAACATCAATCCACGCTGAGTCATTCATTACATCAGTCCACGCTGAGTCATTTATAACATCAATCCACGCTGAGTCATTTATCACATCAGTCCACGCAGTCATTTATCACATCAGTCCACGCTGAGTCATTTATAACATCAGTCCACGCTGAGTCACTTATTACATCAATCAACGCTGAGTCATTCATTACATCAGTCCACGCTGAGTCAATTATAACATCAGTCCACGCTGAGTCATTTATCACATCAGTCCATGCTGAGTCATTTATTACATCAGTCCACGCTGAGTCATATATAACATCAGTCCACGCTGAGACATTTATAACATCAGTCCACGCTGAGTCATTTATTACATCAGTCCACGCTGAGTCATTTATAACATCAATCCACGCTGAGTCATTCATTACATCAGTCCACGATGAGTCATTTATTACATCAGTCCACGCTGAGTCATTTATAACATCAGTCCACGCTGAGTCATTCATTACATCAGTCCACGCTGAGTCATTTATAACATCAGTCCACGCTGAGTCATTTATCACATCAGTCCACGCTGAGTCATTTATAACATCAGTCCACGCTGAGTCATTTATAACATCAGTCCACGCTGAGTCATTTATAACATCAGTCCACGCTGAGTAAGTTATTACATCAATCCACGCTGAGTCATTTATAACATCAGTCCACGCTGAGTCATTTATTACATCAGTCCACGCTGAGTCATTTATTACATCAGTCCACACTGAGTCATTCATTACATCAGTCCACGCTGAGTCATTTATAACATCAATCCACGCTGAGTCATTCATTACATCAGTCCACGCTGAGTCATTTATAACATCAGTCCACGCTGAGTCATTTATAACATCAGTCCACGCTGAGTCATTCATTACATCAGTCCACGCTGAGTCATTTATAACATCAATCCACGCTGAGTCATTCATTACATCAGTCCACGCTGAGTCATTTATAACATCAGTCCACGCTGAGTCATTTATAACATCAGTCCACGCTGAGTCATTCATTACATCAGTCCACGCTGAGTCATTTATAACATCAGTCCACGCTGAGTCATTTATAACATCAGTCCACGCTGAGTCAGTTATTACATCAATCCACGCTGAGTCATTTATAACATCAGTCCACGCTGAGTCATTTATAACATCAGGCCACGCTGAGTCAATTATTACATCAATCCAAGCTGAGTCAATTATAACATCAGTCCACGCTGAGTCATTTATTACATCAGTCCACGCTGAGTCATTCATTACATCAGTCCACGCTGAGTCATTTATAACATCAATCCACGCTGAGTCATTCATTACATCAGTCCACGCTGAGTCATTTATAACATCAATCCACGCTGAGTCATTTATCACATCAGTCCACGCAGTCATTTATCACATCAGTCCACGCTGAGTCATTTATAACATCAGTCCACGCTGAGTCAGTTATTACATCAATCCACGCTGAGTCATTCATTACATCAGTCCACGCTGAGTCATTTATAACATCAGTCCACGCTGAGTCATTTATCACATCAGTCCACGCTGAGTCAGTTATTACATCAATCCACGCTGAGTCATTTATAACATCAGTCCACGCTGAGTCATTTATAACATCAGTCCACGCTGAGTCATTTATAACATCAGTCCACGCTGAGTAAGTTATTACATCAATCCACGCTGAGTCATTTATAACATCAGTCCACGCTGAGTCATTTATTACATCAGTCCACGCTGAGTCATTTATTACATCAGTCCACACTGAGTCATTCATTACATCAGTCCACGCTGAGTCATTTATAACATCAATCCACGCTGAGTCATTCATTACATCAGTCCACGCTGAGTCATTTATCACATCAGTCCACGCTGAGTCATTTATAACATCAGTCCACGCTGAGTCAGTTATTACATCAATCCACGCTGAGTCATTCATTACATCAGTCCACGCTGAGTCATTTATAACATCAGTCCACGCTGAGTCATTTATCACATCAGTCCACGCTGAGTCATTTATAACATCAGTCCACGCTGAGTCAGTTATTACATCAATCCACGCTGAGTCATTTATAACATCAGTCCACGCTGAGTCATTTATAACATCAGTCCACGCTGAGTCATTTATAACATCAGTCCACGCTGAGTAAGTTATTACATCAATTCACGCTGAGTCATTTATAACATCAGTCCACGCTGAGTCATTTATTACATCAGTCCACGCTGAGTCATTTATTACATCAGTCCACACTGAGTCATTCATTACATCAGTCCACGCTGAGTCATTTATAACATCAATCCACGCTGAGTCATTCATTAAATCAGTCCACGCTGAGTCATTTATAACATCAGTCCACGCTGAGTCATTCATTACATCAGTCCACGCTGAGTCATTTATAACATCAGTCCACGCTGAGTCATTTATAACATCAGTCCACGCTGAGTCATTTATAACATCAGTCCACGCTGAGTCAGTTATTACATCAATCCACGCTGAGTTATTTATAACATCAGTCCACGCTGAGTCATTTATAACATCAGTCCACGCTGAGTCAATTATTACATCAATCCAAGCTGAGTCATTTATAACATCAGTCCACGCTGAGTCATTTATTACATCAGTCCACGCTGAGTCATTCATTACATCAGTCCACGCTGAGTCATTTATAACATCAATCCACGCTGAGTCATTCATTACATCAGTCCACGCTGAGTCATTTATAACATCAATCCACGCTGAGTCATTTATCACATCAGTCCACGCAGTCATTTATCACATCAGTCCACGCTGAGTCATTTATAACATCAGTCCACGCTGAGTCAGTTATTACATCAATCCACGCTGAGTCATTCATTACATCAGTCCACGCTGAGTCATTTATAACATCAGTCCACGCTGAGTCATTTATCACATCAGTCCACGCTGAGTCATTTATAACATCAGTCCACGCTGAGTCATTTATAACATCAGTCCACGCTGAGTCAGTTATTACATCAATCCACGTTGAGTCATTTATAACATCAGTCCACGCTGAGTCATTTATAACATCAGTCCACGCTGAGTCATTCATTACATCAGTCCACGCTGAGTCATTTATAACATCAGTCCACGCTGAGTCATTTATAACATCAGTCCACGCTGAGTCAGTTATTACATCAATCCACGCTGAGTCATTTATTACATCAGTCCACGCTGAGTCATTTATTACATCAGTCGACGCTGAGTCATTCATTACATCAGTCCACGCTGAGTCATTTATAACATCAATCCACGCTGAGTCATTCATTACATCAGTCCACGCTGAGTCATTTATAACATCAATCCACGCTGAGTCATTTATCACATCAGTCCACGCAGAGTCATTTATCACATCAGTCCACGCAGTCATTTATCACATCAGTCCACGCTGAGTCATTTATAACATCAGTCCACGCTGAGTCAGTTATTACATCAATCCACGCTGAGTCATTCATTACATCAGTCCACGCTGAGTCATTTATAACATCAGTCCACGCTGAGTCATTTATCACATCAGTCCACGCTGAGTCATTTATAACATCAGTCCACGCTGAGTCAGTTATTACATCAATCCACGCTGAGTCATTTATAACATCAGTCCACGCTGAGTCATTCATTACATCAATCCACGCTGAGTCATTCATTACATCAGTCCACGATGAGTCATTTATAACATCAATCCACGCTGAGTCATTTATAACATCAGTCCACGCTGAGTCATTTATTACATCAGTCCACGCCGAGTCATTCATTACATCATTCTACGCTGAGTCATTTATAACATCAATCCACGCTGAGTCATTCATTACATCAGTCCACGATGAGTCATTTATTACATCAGTCCACGCTGAGACATTTATTACATCAGTCCACGCTGAGTCATTTATTACATCAGTCCACGCTGAGTCATTTATAACATCAATCCACGCTGAGTCATTCATTACATCAGTCCACGATGAGTCATTTATTACATCAGTCCACGCTGAGACATTTATTACATCAGTCCACGCTGAGTCATTTATAACATCAGTCCACGCTGAGTCATTTATAACATCAATCCACGCTGAGTCATTCATTACATCAGTCCACGCTGAGTCCATTTATAACATCAGTCCACGCTGAGTCATTTATCACATCAGTCCACGCTGAGTCATTTATAACATCAGTCCACGCTGAGTCATTTATAACATCAGTCCACGCTGAGTCATTTATAACATCAGTCCACGCTGAGTAAGTTATTACATCAATCCACGCTGAGTCATTTATAACATCAGTCCACGCTGAGTCATTTATTACATCAGTCCACGCTGAGTCATTTATTACATCAGTCCACACTGAGTCATTCATTACATCAGTCCACGCTGAGTCATTTATAACATCAATCCACGCTGAGTCATTCATTACATCAGTCCACGCTGAGTCATTTATAACATCAATCCACGCTGAGTCATTTATCACATCAGTCCACGCAGTCATTTATCACATCAGTCCACGCTGAGTCATTTATAACATCAGTCCACGCTGAGTCATTTATAACATCAGGCCACGCTGAGTCAATTATTACATCAATCCAAGCTGAGTCAATTATAACATCAGTCCACGCTGAGTCATTTATTACATCAGTCCACGCTGAGTCATTCATTGCATCAGTCCACGCTGAGTCATTTATAACATCAATCCACGCTGAGTCATTCATTACATCAGTCCACGCTGAGTCATTTATAACATCAATCCACGCTGAGTCATTTATCACATCAGTCCACGCAGTCATTTATCACATCAGTCCACGCTGAGTCATTTATAACATCAGTCCACGCTGAGTCACTTATTACATCAATCAACGCTGAGTCATTCATTACATCAGTCCACGCTGAGTCAATTATAACATCAGTCCACGCTGAGTCATTTATCACATCAGTCCACGCTGAGTCATTTATAACATCAGTCCACGCTGAGTCAGTTATTACATCAATCCACGCTGAGTCATTTATAACATCAGTCCACGCTGAGTCATTTATAACATCAGTCCACGCTGAGTCATTTATAACATCAGTCCACGCTGAGTAAGTTATTACATCAATCCACGCTGAGTCATTTATAACATCAGTCCACGCTGAGTCATTTATTACATCAGTCCACGCTGAGTCATTTATTACATCAGTCCACACTGAGTCATTCATTACATCAGTCCACGCTGAGTCATTTATAACATCAATCCACGCTGAGTCATTCATTACATCAGTCCACGCTGAGTCATTTATCACATCAGTCCACGCTGAGTCATTTATAACATCAGTCCACGCTGAGTCAGTTATTACATCAATCCACGCTGAGTCATTCATTACATCAGTCCACGCTGAGTCATTTATAACATCAGTCCACGCTGAGTCATTTATCACATCAGTCCACGCTGAGTCATTTATAACATCAGTCCACGCTGAGTAAGTTATTACATCAATTCACGCTGAGTCATTTATAACATCAGTCCACACTGAGTCATTTATTACATCAGTCCACGCTGAGTCATTTATTACATCAGTCCACACTGAGTCATTCATTACATCAGTCCACGCTGAGTTATTTATAACATCAGTCCACGCTGAGTCATTTATAACATCAGTCCACGCTGAGTCAGTTATTACATCAATCCACGCTGAGTTATTTATAACATCAGTCCACGCTGAGTCATTTATAACATCAGTCCACGCTGAGTCAATTATTACATCAATCCAAGCTGAGTCATTTATAACATCAATCCACGCTGAGTCATTCATTACATCAGTCCACGCTGAGTTATTTATAACATCAGTCCACGCTGAGTCATTTATTACATCAGTCCACGCTGAGTCATTCATTACATCAGTCCACGCTGAGTCATTTATAACATCAATCCACGCTGAGTCATTCATTACATCAGTCCACGCTGAGTCATTTATAACATCAATCCACGCTGAGTCATTTATCACATCAGTCCACGCAGTCATTTATCACATCAGTCCACGCTGAGTCATTTATAACATCAGTCCACGCTGAGTCAGTTATTACATCAATCCACGCTGAGTCATTCATTACATCAGTCCACGCTGAGTCATTTATAACATCAGTCCACGCTGAGTCAGTTATTACATCAATCCACGCTGAGTCATTTATAACATCAGTCCACGCTGAGTCATTTATAACATCAGTCCACGCTGAGTCATTTATAACATCAGTCCACGCTGAGTCATTTATAACATCAATCCACGCTGCGTCATTCATTACATCAGTCCACGCTGAGTCATTTATAACATCAGTCCACGCTGAGTCATTTATAACATCAATCCACGCTGAGTCATTCATTACATCAGTCCACGCTGAGTCATTTATAACATCAGTCCACGCTGAGTCATTTATCACATCAGTCCACGCTGAGTCATTTATAACATCAGTCCACGCTGAGTCATTTATAACATCAGTCCACGCTGAGTCATTTATAACATCAGTCCACGCCGAGTCAGTTATTACATCAATCCACGCTGAGTCATTTATAACATCAGTCCACGCTGAGTCATTTATTACATCAGTCCACGCTGAGTCATTTATTACATCAGTCCACGCTGAGTCATTCATTACATCAGTCCACGCTGAGTCATTTAGAACATCAATCCATGCTGAGTCATTCATTACATCAGTCCACGCTGAGTCATTTATAACATCAATCCACGCTGAGTCATTCATTACATCAGTTCACACTGAGTCATTTATAACATCAGTCCACGCTGAGTCATTTATCACATCAGTCCACGCTGAGTCATTTATAACATCAGTCCACGCTGAGTCATTTATAACATCAATCCACGCTGAGACATTTATTACATCAGTCCACGCTGAGTCATTTATAACATCAGTCCACGCTGAGTCATTTATTACATCAGTCCACGCTGAGTCATTTATTACATCAGTCCACGATGAGTAATATATTACATCAGTCCACGCTGAGTCATTTATAACATCAGTCCACGCTGAGTCATTTATTACATCAGTCCACGCTGAGTCATTTATAACATCAATCCACGCTGAGTCATTCATTACATCAGTCCACACTGAGTCATTTATAACATCAGTCCACGCTGAGTCATTTATCACATCAGTCCACGCTGAGTCATTTATTACATCAGTCCACGCTGAGTCATTTATTACATCAGTCCACGCTGAGTCATTTATAACATCAATCCACGCTGAGACATTTATTACATCAGTCCACGCTGAGTCATTTATAACATCAGTCCACGCTGAGTCATTTATTACATCAGTCCACGCTGAGTAATATATTACATCAGTCCACGCTGAGTCATTTATAACATCAATCCACGCTGAGTCATTTATTACATCAGTCCACGCTGAGTCATTTATTACATCAGTCCACGCTGAGTCATTCATTACATCAGTCCACGCTGAGTCATTCATTACATCAGTCCACGCTGAGTCATTTATAACATCAGTCCACGATGAGTCATTTATCACATCAGTCCACGCAGAGTCATTTATAACATCAGTCCACGCTGAGTCATTTATTACATCAGTCCACGCTGAGTCATTTATTACATCAGTCCACGCTGAGTCATTTATAACATCAATCCACGCTGAGTCATTTATCACATCAGTCCACGCAGTCATTTATAACATCAGTCCACGCTGAGTCATTTATAACATCAGTCCACGCTGAGTCATTCATTACATCAGTCCACGATGAGTCATTTATTACATCAGTCCACGCTGAGACATTTATTGCATCAGTCCACGCTGAGTCATATATAACATCAGTCCACGCTGAGACATTTATTACATCAGTCCACGCTGAGTCATTTATAACATCAGTCCACGCTGAGTCATTTATTACATCAGTCCACGCTGAGTCATTTATTACATCAGTCCACGCTGAGTAATATATTACATCAGTCCACGCTGAGTCATTTATAACATCAATCCACGCTGAGTCATTCATTACATCAGTCCACGCTGAGTCATTTATTACATCAGTCCACGCTGAGTCATTTATTACATCAGTCCACGCTGAGTCATTCATTACATCAGTCCACGCTGAGTCATTTATAACATCAATCCACGCTGAGTCATTTATAACATCAATCCACGCTGAGTCATTCATTACATCAGTCCACGCTGAGTCATTTATAACATCAATCCACGCTGAGTCATTCATTACATCAGTCCACGCTGAGTCATTTATAACATCAGTCCACGCTGAGTCATTTATCACATCAGTCCACACTGAGTCATTTATAACATCAGTCCACGCTGAGTCATTTATAACATCAGTCCACGCTGAGTCATTTATAACATCAGTCCACGCTGAGTCAGTTATTACATAAATCCACGCTGAGTCATTTATAACATCAGTCCACGCTGAGTCATTTATAACATCAGTCACGATGAGTCATTCATTACATCAGTCCACGCTGAGTAATTTATAACATCAGTCCATGCTGAGTCATTTATTACATCAGTCCACGCTGAGTCATATATAACATCAGTCCACGCTGAGACATTTATAACATCATTCCACGCTGAGTCATTTATTACATCAGTCCACGCTGAGTCATTTATAACATCAATCCACGCTGAGTCATTCATTACATCAGTCCACGATGAGTCATTTATTACATCAGTCCACGCTGAGACATTTATTACATCAGTCCACGCTGAGTCATTTATAACATCAGTCCACGCTGAGTCATTTATAACATCAATCCACGCTGAGTCATTCATTACATCAGTCCACGCTGAGTCATTTATAACATCAGTCCAGGCTGAGTCATTTATCACATCAGTCCACGCTGAGTCATTTATCACATCAGTCCACGCTGAGTCATTTATAACATCAGTCCACGCTGAGTCATTTATAACATCAGTCCACGCTGAGTCATTTATAACATCAGTCCACGCTGAGTAAGTTATTACATCAATCCACGCTGAGTCATTTATAACATCAGTCCACACTGAGTCATTTATTACATCAGTCCACGCTGAGTCATTTATTTACATCAGTCCACACTGAGTCATTCATTACATCAGTCCACGCTGAGTCATTTATAACATCATCCACGCTGAGTCATTCATTACATCAGTCCACGCTGAGTCATTTATAACATCAGTCCACGCTGAGTCATTTATAACATCAGTCCACGCTGAGTCATTCATTACATCAGTCCACGCTGAGTCATTTATAACATCAGTCCACGCTGAGTCATTTATAACATCAGTCCACGCTGAGTCAAGTTATTACATCAATCCACGCTGAGTCATTTATAACATCAGTCCACGCTGAGTCATTTATAACATCAGGCCACGCTGAGTCAATTATTACATCAATCCAAGCTGAGTCAATTATAACATCAGTCCACGCTGAGTCATTTATTACATCAGTCCACGCTGAGTCATTCATTACATCAGTCCACGCTGAGTCATTTATAACATCAATCCACGCTGAGTCATTTATCACATCAGTCCACGCAGTCATTTATCACATCAGTCCACGCTGAGTCATTTATAACATCAGTCCACGCTGAGTCAGTTATTACATCAATCCACGCTGAGTCATTCATTACATCAGTCCACGCTGAGTCATTTATAACATCAGTCCACGTTGAGTCATTTATCACATCAGTCCACGCTGAGTCAGTTATTACATCAATCCACGCTGAGTCATTTATAACATCAGTCCACGCTGAGTCATTTATAACATCAGTCCACGCTGAGTCATTTATAACATCAGTCCACGCTGAGTAAGTTATTACATCAATCCACGCTGAGTCATTTATAACATCAGTCCACGCTGAGTCATTTATTACATCAGTCCACGCTGAGTCATTTATTACATCAGTCCACACTGAGTCATTCATTACATCAGTCCACGCTGAGTCATTTATAACATCAATCCACGCTGAGTCATTCATTACATCAGTCCACGCGGAGTCATTTATAACATCAGTCCACGCTGAGTCAGTTATTACATCAATCCACGCTGAGTCATTCATTACATCAGTCCACGCTGAGTCATTTATAACATCAGTCCACGCTGAGTCATTTATCACATCAGTCCACGCTGAGTCATTTATAACATCAGTCCACGCTGAGTCAGTTATTACATCAATCCACGCTGAGTCATTTATAACATCAGTCCACGCTGAGTCATTTATAACATCAGTCCACGCTGAGTCATTTATAACATCAGTCCCACGCTGAGTAAGTTATTACATCAATTCACGCTGAGTCATTTATAACATCAGTCCACGCTGAGTCATTTATTACATCAGTCCACGCTGAGTCATTATTACATCAGTCCACACTGAGTCATTCATTACATCAGTCCACGCTGAGTCATTTATAACATCAATCCACGCTGAGTCATTCATTAAATCAGTCCACGCTGAGTCATTTATAACATCAGTCACGCTGAGTCATTCATTACATCAGTCCACGCTGAGTCATTTATAACATCAGTCCACGCTGAGTCATTTTATAACATCAGTCCACGCTGAGTCAGTTATTACATCAATCCACGCTGAGTTATTTATAACATCAGTCCACGCTGAGTCATTTATAACATCAGTCCACGCTGAGTCAATTATTACATCAATCCAAGCTGAGTCATTTATAACATCAGTCCACGCTGAGTCATTTATTACATCAGTCCACGCTGAGTCATTCATTACATCAGTCCACGCTGAGTCATTTATAACATCAATCCACGCTGAGTCATTCATTACATCAGTCCACGCTGAGTCATTTATAACATCAATCCACGCTGAGTCATTTATCACATCAGTCCACGCAGTCATTTATCACATCAGTCCACGCTGAGTCATTTATAACATCAGTCCACGCTGAGTCAGTTATTACATCAATCCACGCTGAGTCATTCATTACATCAGTCCACGCTGAGTCATTTATAACATCAGTCCACGCTGAGTCATTTATAACATCAGTCCACGCTGAGTCAGTTATTACATCAATCCACGTTGAGTCATTTATAACATCAGTCCACGCTGAGTCATTTATAAGATCAGTCCACGCTGAGTCATTTATAACATCAGTCCACGCTGAGTCATTTATAACATCAGTCCACGCTGAGTAAGTTATTACATCAATCCACGCTGAGTCATTTATAACATCAGTCCACGCTGAGTCATTTATTACATCAGTCCACGCTGAGCCATTTATTACATCAGTCCACACTGAGTCATTCATTACATCAGTCCACGCTGAGTCATTCATTACATCAGTCCACGCTGAGTCATTTATAACATCAATCCACGCTGAGTCATTCATTACATCAGTCCACGCTGAGTCATTTATAACATCAGTCCACGCTGAGTCATTTATAACATCAGTCCACGCTGAGTCATTTATAACATCAGTCCACGCTGAGTCATTTATAACATCAGTCCACGCTGAGTCATTTATAACATCAGTCCACGCTGAGTCAGTTATTACATCAATCCACGCTGAGTCATTTATAACATCAGTCCACGCTGAGTCATTTATAACATCAGGCCACGCTGAGTCAATTATTACATCAATCCAAGCTGAGTCAATTATAACATCAGTCCACGCTGAGTCATTTATTACATCAGTCCACGCTGAGTCATTCATTACATCAGTCCACGCTGAGTCATTTATAACATCAATCCACGCTGAGTCATTCATTACATCAGTCCACGCTGAGTCATTTATAACATCAATCCACGCTGAGTCATTTATCACATCAGTCCACGCAGTCATTTATCACATCAGTCCACGCTGAGTCATTTATAACATCAGTCCACGCTGAGTCAGTTATTACATCAATCCACGCTGAGTCATTCATTACATCAGTCCACGCTGAGTCATTTATAACATCAGTCCACGCTGAGTCATTTATAACATCAGTCCACGCTGAGTCATTTATCACATCAGTCCACGCTGAGTCATTTATAACATCAGTCCACGCTGAGTCAGTTATTACATCAATCCACGCTGAGTCATTTATAACATCAGTCCACGCTGAGTCATTTATAACATCAGTCCACGCTGAGTCATTTATAACATCAGTCCACGCTGAGTAAGTTATTACATCAATCCACGCTGAGTCATTTATAACATCAGTCCACGCTGAGTCATTTATTACATCAGTCCACGCTGAGTCATTTATTACATCAGTCCACACTGAGTCATTCATTACATCAGTCCACGCTGAGTCATTTATAACATCAATCCACGCTGAGTCATTCATTACATCAGTCCACGCTGAGTCATTTATCACATCAGTCCACGCTGAGTCATTTATAACATCAGTCCACGCTGAGTCAGTTATTACATCAATCCACGCTGAGTCATTCATTACATCAGTCCACGCTGAGTCATTTATAACATCAGTCCACGCTGAGTCATTTATAACATCAGTCCACGCTGAGTCAGTTATTACATCAATCCACGCTGAGTCATTTATAACATCAGTCCACGCTGAGTCATTTATAACATCAGTCCACGCTGAGTCATTTATAACATCAGTCCACGCTGAGTAAGTTATTACATCAATTCACGCTGAGTCATTTATAACATCAGTCCACGCTGAGTCATTTATTACATCAGTCCACGCTGAGTCATTTATTACATCAGTCCACACTGAGTCATTCATTACATCAGTCCACGCTGAGTCATTTATAACATCAATCCACGCTGAGTCATTCATTACATCAGTCCACGCTGAGTCATTTATAACATCAGTCCACGCTGAGTCATTCATTACATCAGTCCACGCTGAGTCATTTATAACATCAGTCCACGCTGAGTCATTTATAACATCAGTCCACGCTGAGTCAGTTATTACATCAATCCACGCTGAGTTATTTATAACATCAGTCCACGCTGAGTCATTTATAACATCAGTCCACGCTGAGTCAATTATTACATCAATCCAAGCTGAGTCATTTATAACATCAGTCCACGCTGAGTCATTTATTACATCAGTCCACGCTGAGTCATTCATTACATCAGTCCACGCTGAGTCATTTATAACATCAATCCACGCTGAGTCATTCATTACATCAGTCCACGCAGTCATTTATCACATCAGTCCACGCTGAGTCATTTATAACATCAGCCAACGCTGAGTCAGTTATTACATCAATCCACGCTGAGTCATTCATTACATCAGTCCACGCTGAGTCATTTATAACATCAGTCCACGCTGAGTCATTTATCACATCAGTCCACGCTGAGTCATTTATAACATCAGTCCACGCTGAGTCATTTATAAGATCAGTCCACGCTGAGTCAGTTATTACATCAATCCACACTGAGTCATTTATAACATCAGTCCACGCTGAGTCATTTATCACATCAGTCCACGCTGAGTCATTTATAACATCAGTCCACGCTGAGTCATTTATAACATCAGTCCACGCTGAGTCAGTTATTACATCAATCCACGCTGAGTCATTTATAACATCAGTCCACGCTGAGTCATTTATAACATCAGTCCACGCTGAGTCATTTATAACATCAGTCCACGCTGAGTCATTTATAACATCAATCCACGCTGAGTCATTCATTACATCTGTCCACGCTGAGTCATTTATAACATCAGTCCACGCTGAGTCATTTATCACATCAGTCCACGCTGAGTCATTTATAACATCAGTCCACGCTGAGTCATTTATAACATCAGTCCACGCTGAGTCATTTATAACATCAGTCCACGCCGAGTCAGTTATTACATCAATCCACGCTGAGTCATTTATAACATCAGTCCACGCTGAGTCATTTATTACATCAGTCCACGCTGAGTCATTTATTACATCAGTCCACGCTGAGTCATTTATTACATCAGTCCACGCTGAGTCATTTATTACATCAGTCCACGCTGAGTCATTTATAACATCAATCCACGCTGAGTCATTCATTACATCAGTCCACACTGAGTCATTTATAACATCAGTCCACGCTGAGTCATTTATCACATCAGTCCACGCTGAGTCATTTATTACATCAGTCCACGCTGAGTCATTTATTACATCAGTCCACGCTGAGTCATTTATAACATCAATCCACGCTGAGACATTTATTACATCAGTCCACGCTGAGTCATTTATAACATCAGTCCACGCTGAGTCATTTATTACATCAGTCCACGCTGAGTCATTTATTACATCAGTCCACGCTGAGTAATATATTACATCAGTCCACGCTGAGTCATTTATAACATCAATCCACGCTGAGTCATTCATTACATCTGTCCACGCTGAGTCATTTATAACATCAGTCCACGCTGAGTCATTTATAACATCAGTCCACGCTGAGTCATTTATTACATCAGTCCACGCTGAGTCATTTATTACATCAGTCCACGCTGAGTAATATATTACATCAGTCCACGCTGAGTCATTTATAACATCAGTCCATGCTGAGTCATTTATTACATCAGTCCACGCTGAGTCATTTATTACATCAGTCCACGCTGAGTCATTCATTACATCAGTCCACGCTGAGTCATTCATTACATCAGTCCACGCTGAGTCATTCATTACATCAGTCCACGCTGAGTCATTTATAACATCAGTCCACGATGAGTCATTTATCACATCAGTCCACGCAGAGTCATTTATAACATCAGTCCACGCTGAGTCATTTATAACATCAGTCCACGCTGAGTCAGTTATTACATCAATCCACGCTGAGTCATTTATAACATCAGTCCACGCTGAGTCATTTATTACATCAGTCCACGCTGAGTCATTTATTACATCAGTCCACGCTGAGTCATTTATAACATCAATCCACGCTGAGTCATTTATCACATCAGTCCACGCAGTCATTTATAACATCAGTCCACGCTGAGTCATTTATAACATCAGTCCACGCTGAGTCATTCATTACATCAGTCCATGATGAGTCATTTATTACATCAGTCCACGCTGAGACATTTATTGCATCAGTCCACGCTGAGTCATATATAACATCAGTCCACGCTGAGACATTTATTACATCAGTCCACGCTGAGTCATTTATAACATCAGTCCACGCTGAGTCATTTATTACATCAGTCCACGCTGAGTCATTTATTACATCAGTCCACGCTGAGTAATATATTACATCAGTCCACGCTGAGTCATTTATAACATCAATCCACGCTGAGTCATTCATTACATCAGTCCACGCTGAGTCATTTATCACATCAGTCCACGCTGAGTCATTTATCACATCAGTCCACGCTGAGTCATTTATAACATCAGTCCACGCTGAGTCATTTATAACATCAGTCCACGCTGAGTCATTTATAACATCAGTCCACGCTGAGTCAGTTATTACATCAATCCACGCTGAGTCATTTATAACATCAGACCACGCTGAGTCATTTATTACATCAGTCCACGCTGAGTCATTTATTACATCAGTCCACGCTGAGTCATTTATTACATCAGTCCACGCTGAGTCATTCATTACATCAGTCCACGCTGAGTCATTTATAACATCAATCCACGCTGAGTCATTTATAACATCAATCCACGCTGAGTCATTCATTACATCAGTCCACGCTGAGTCATTTATAACATCAATCCACGCTGAGTCATTCATTACATCAGTCCACGCTGAGTCATTTATAACATCAGTCCACGCTGAGTCATTTATCACATCAGTCCACACTGAGTCATTTATAACATCAGTCCACGCTGAGTCATTTATAACATCAGTCCACGCTGAGTCATTTATAACATCAGTCCACGCTGAGTCAGTTATTACATAAATCCACGCTGAGTAATTTATAACATCAGTCCACGCTGAGTAATTTATAACATCAGTCCACGATGAGTCATTCATTACATCAGTCCACGCTGAGTCATTTATAACATCAGTCCACGCTGAGTCATTTATAACATCAATCCACGCTGAGTCATTCATTACATCAGTCCACGCTGAGTCATTTATAACATCAGTCCACGCTGAGACATTTATTACATCAGTCCACGCTGAGTCATTTATAACATCAGTCCACGCTGAGTCATTTATAACATCAATCCACGCTGAGTCATTCATTACATCAGTCCACGCTGAGTCATTTATAACATCAGTCCACGCTGAGTCATTTATCACATCAGTCCACGCTGAGTCATTTATAACATCAGTCCACGCTGAGTCATTTATAACATCAGTCCACGCTGAGTAAGTTATTACATCAATCCACGCTGAGTCATTTATAACATCAGTCCACGCTGAGTCATTTATTACATCAGTCCACGCTGAGTCATTTATTACATCAGTCCACACTGAGTCATTCATTACATCAGTCCACGCTGAGTCATTCATTACATCAGTCCACGCTGAGTCATTTATAACATCAATCCACGCTGAGTCATTCATTACATCAGTCCACGCTGAGTCATTTATAACATCAGTCCACGCTGAGTCATTTATAACATCAGTCCACGCTGAGTCATTCATTACATCAGTCCACGCTGAGTCATTTATAACATCAGTCCACGCTGAGTCATTTATAACATCAGTCCACGCTGAGTCAGTTATTACATCAATCCACGCTGAGTCATTTATAACATCAGTCCACGCTGAGTCATTTATAACATCAGGCCACGCTGAGTCAATTATTACATCAATCCAAGCTGAGTCAATTATAACATCAGTCCACGCTGAGTCATTTATTACATCAGTCCACGCTGAGTCATTCATTACATCAGTCCACGCTGAGTCATTTATAACATCAATCCACGCTGAGTCATTCATTACATCAGTCCACGCTGAGTCATTTATAACATCAATCCACGCTGAGTCATTTATCACATCAGTCCACGCAGTCATTTATCACATCAGTCCACGCTGAGTCATTTATAACATCAGTCCACGCTGAGTCAGTTATTACATCAATCCACGCTGAGTCATTCATTACATCAGTCCACGCTGAGTCATTTATAACATCAGTCCACGCTGAGTCATTTATAACATCAGTCCACGCTGAGTCATTTATCACATCAGTCCACGCTGAGTCATTTATAACATCAGTCCACGCTGAGTCAGTTATTACATCAATCCACGCTGAGTCATTTATAACATCAGTCCACGCTGAGTCATTTATAACATCAGTCCACGCTGAGTCATTTATAACATCAGTCCACGCTGAGTAAGTTATTACATCAATCCACGCTGAGTCATTTATAACATCAGTCCACGCTGAGTCATTTATTACATCAGTCCACGCTGAGTCATTTATTACATCAGTCCACACTGAGTCATTCATTACATCAGTCCACGCTGAGTCATTTATAACATCAATCCACGCTGAGTCATTCATTACATCAGTCCACGCTGAGTCATTTATCACATCAGTCCACGCTGAGTCATTTATAACATCAGTCCACGCTGAGTCAGTTATTACATCAATCCACGCTGAGTCATTCATTACATCAGTCCACGCTGAGTCATTTATAACATCAGTCCACGCTGAGTCATTTATAACATCAGTCCACGCTGAGTCAGTTATTACATCAATCCACGCTGAGTCATTTATAACATCAGTCCACGCTGAGTCATTTATAACATCAGTCCACGCTGAGTCATTTATAACATCAGTCCACGCTGAGTAAGTTATTACATCAATTCACGCTGAGTCATTTATAACATCAGTCCACGCTGAGTCATTTATTACATCAGTCCACGCTGAGTCATTTATTACATCAGTCCACACTGAGTCATTCATTACATCAGTCCACGCTGAGTCATTTATAACATCAATCCACGCTGAGTCATTCATTACATCAGTCCACGCTGAGTCATTTATAACATCAGTCCACGCTGAGTCATTCATTACATCAGTCCACGCTGAGTCATTTATAACATCAGTCCACGCTGAGTCATTTATAACATCAGTCCACGCTGAGTCAGTTATTACATCAATCCACGCTAAGTTATTTATAACATCAGTCCACGCTGAGTCATTTATAACATCAGTCCACGCTGAGTCAATTATTACATCAATCCAAGCTGAGTCATTTATAACATCAGTCCACGCTGAGTCATTTATTACATCAGTCCACGCTGAGTCATTCATTACATCAGTCCACGCTGAGTCATTTATAACATCAATCCACGCTGAGTCATTCATTACATCAGTCCACGCAGTCATTTATCACATCAGTCCACGCTGAGTCATTTATAACATCAGCCAACGCTGAGTCAGTTATTACATCAATCCACGCTGAGTCATTCATTACATCAGTCCACGCTGAGTCATTTATAACATCAGTCCACGCTGAGTCATTTATCACATCAGTCCACGCTGAGTCATTTATAAGATCAGTCCACGCTGAGTCATTTATAAGATCAGTCCACGCTGAGTCAGTTATTACATCAATCCACGCTGAGTCATTTATAACATCAGTCCACGCTGAGTCATTTATCACATCAGTCCACGCTGAGTCATTTATAACATCAGTCCACGCTGAGTCATTTATAACATCAGTCCACGCTGAGTCAGTTATTACATCAATCCACGCTGAGTCATTTATAACATCAGTCCACGCTGAGTCATTTATAACATCAATCCACGCTGAGTCATTTATAACATCAATCCACGCTGCGTCATTCATTACATCAGTCCACGCTGAGTCATTTATAACATCAGTCCACGCTGAGTCATTTATAACATCAATCCACGCTGAGTCATTCATTACATCAGTCCACGCTGAGTCATTTATAACATCAGTCCACGCTGAGTCATTTATCACATCAGTCCACGCTGAGTCATTTATAACATCAGTCCACGCTGAGTCATTTATAACATCAGTCCACGCTGAGTCATTTATAACATCAGTCCACGCCGAGTCAGTTATTACATCAATCCACGCTGAGTCATTTATAACATCAGTCCACGCTGAGTCATTTATTACATCAGTCCACGCTGAGTCATTTATTACATCAGTCCACGCTGAGTCATTTATTACATCAGTCCACGCTGAGTCATTTATAACATCAATCCACGCTGAGTCATTCATTACATCAGTCCACACTGAGTCATTTATAACATCAGTCCACGCTGAGTCATTTATCACATCAGTCCACGCTGAGTCATTTATTACATCAGTCCACGCTGAGTCATTTATTACATCAGTCCACGCTGAGTCATTTATAACATCAATCCACGCTGAGACATTTATTACATCAGTCCACGCTGAGTCATTTATAACATCAGTCCACGCTGAGTCATTTATTACATCAGTCCACGCTGAGTCATTTATTACATCAGTCCACGCTGAGTAATATATTACATCAGTCCACGCTGAGTCATTTATAACATCAATCCACGCTGAGTCATTCATTACATCAGTCCACGCTGAGTCATTTATAACATCAGTCCACGCTGAGTCATTTATAACATCAGTCCACGCTGAGTCATTTATTACATCAGTCCACGCTGAGTCATTTATTACATCAGTCCACGCTGAGTAATATATTACATCAGTCCACGCTGAGTCATTTATAACATCAATCCACGCTGAGTCATTTATAACATCAGTCCACGCTGAGTCATTTATAACATCAGTCCACGCCGAGTCAGTTATTACATCAATCCACGCTGAGTCATTTATAACATCAGTCCATGCTGAGTCATTTATTACATCAGTCCACGCTGAGTCATTTATTACATCAGTCCACGCTGAGTCATTCATTACATCAGTCCACGCTGAGTCATTTATTACATCAGTCCACGCTGAGTCATTCATTACATCAGTCCACGCTGAGTCATTTATAACATCAGTCCACGATGAGTCATTTATCACATCAGTCCACGCAGAGTCATTTATAACATCAGTCCACGCTGAGTCATTTATAACATCAGTCCACGCTGAGTCAGTTATTACATCAATCCACGCTGAGTCATTTATAACATCAGTCCACGCTGAGTCATTTATTACATCAGTCCACGCTGAGTCATTTATTACATCAGTCCACGCTGAGTCATTTATAACATCAATCCACGCTGAGTCATTTATCACATCAGTCCACGCAGTCATTTATAACATCAGTCCACGCTGAGTCATTTATAACATCAGTCCACGCTGAGTCATTCATTACAAAAGTCCATGATGAGTCATTTATTACATCAGTCCACGCTGAGACATTTATTGCATCAGTCCACGCTGAGTCATATATAACATCAGTCCACGCTGAGACATTTATTACATCAGTCCACGCTGAGTCATTTATAACATCAGTCCACGCTGAGTCATTTATTACATCAGTCCACGCTGAGTCATTTATTACATCAGTCCACGCTGAGTAATATATTACATCAGTCCACGCTGAGTCATTTATAACATCAATCCACGCTGAGTCATTCATTACATCAGTCCACGCTGAGTCATTTATAACATCAGTCCACGCTGAGTCATTTATCACATCAGTCCACGCTGAGTCATTTATAACATCAGTCCACGCTGAGTCATTTATAACATCAGTCCACGCTGAGTCATTTATAACATCAGTCCACGCTGAGTCAGTTATTACATCAATCCACGCTGAGTCATTTATAACATCAGACCACGCTGAGTCATTTATTACATCAGTCCACGCTGAGTCATTTATTACATCAGTCCACGCTGAGTCATTTATTACATCAGTCCACGCTGAGTCATTCATTACATCAGTCCACGCTGAGTCATTTATAACATCAATCCACGCTGAGTCATTTATAACATCAATCCACGCTGAGTCATTCATTACATCAGTCCACGCTGAGTCATTTATAACATCAATCCACGCTGAGTCATTCATTACATCAGTCCACGCTGAGTCATTTATAACATCAGTCCACGCTGAGTCATTTATCACATCAGTCCACACTGAGTCATTTATAACATCAGTCCACGCTGAGTCATTTATAACATCAGTCCACGCTGAGTCATTTATAACATCAGTCCACGCTGAGTCAGTTATTACATAAATCCACGCTGAGTCATTTATAACATCAGTCCACGCTGAGTCATTTATAACATCAGTCCACGATGAGTCATTCATTACATCAGTCCACGCTGAGTCATTTATAACATCAGTCCATGCTGAGTCATTTATTACATCAGTCCACGCTGAGTCATATATAACATCAGTCCACGCTGAGACATTTATAACATCAGTCCACGCTGAGTCATTTATTACATCAGTCCACGCTGAGTCATTTATAACATCAATCCACGCTGAGTCATTCATTACATCAGTCCACGCTGAGTCATTTATAACATCAGTCCACGCTGAGACATTTATTACATCAGTCCACGCTGAGTCATTTATAACATCAGTCCACGCTGAGTCATTTATAACATCAATCCACGCTGAGTCATTCATTACATCAGTCCACGCTGAGTCATTTATCACATCAGTCCACGCTGAGTCATTTATAACATCAGTCCACGCTGAGTCATTTATAACATCAGTCCACGCTGAGTCATTTATAACATCAGTCCACGCTGAGTAAGTTATTACATCAATCCACGCTGAGTCATTTATAACATCAGTCCACGCTGAGTCATTTATTACATCAGTCCACGCTGAGTCATTTATTACATCAGTCCACACTGAGTCATTCATTACATCAGTCCACGCTGAGTCATTTATAACATCAATCCACGCTGAGTCATTCATTACATCAGTCCACGCTGAGTCATTTATAACATCAGTCCACGCTGAGTCATTTATAACATCAGTCCACGCTGAGTCATTCATTACATCAGTCCACGCTGAGTCATTTATAACATCAGTCCACGCTGAGTCATTTATAACATCAGTCCACGCTGAGTCAGTTATTACATCAATCCACGCTGAGTCATTTATAACATCAGTCCACGCTGAGTCATTTATAACATCAGGCCACGCTGAGTCAATTATTACATCAATCCAAGCTGAGTCAATTATAACATCAGTCCACGCTGAGTCATTTATTACATCAGTCCACGCTGAGTCATTCATTACATCAGTCCACGCTGAGTCATTTATAACATCAATCCACGCTGAGTCATTCATTACATCAGTCCACGCTGAGTCATTTATAACATCAATCCACGCTGAGTCATTTATCACATCAGTCCACGCAGTCATTTATCACATCAGTCCACGCTGAGTGATTTATAACATCAGTCCACGCTGAGTCAGTTATTACATCAATCCACGCTGAGTCATTCATTACATCAGTCCACGCTGAGTCATTTATAACATCAGTCCACGCTGAGTCATTTATCACATCAGTCCACGCTGAGTCATTTATAACATCAGTCCACGCTGAGTCAGTTATTACATCAATCCACGCTGAGTCATTTATAACATCAGTCCACGCTGAGTCATTTATAACATCAGTCCACGCTGAGTCATTTATAACATCAGTCCACGCTGAGTAAGTTATTACATCAATCCACGCTGAGTCATTTATAACATCAGTCCACGCTGAGTCATTTATTACATCAGTCCACGCTGAGTCATTTATTACATCAGTCCACACTGAGTCATTCATTACATCAGTCCACGCTGAGTCATTTATAACATCAATCCACGCTGAGTCATTCATTACATCAGTCCACGCTGAGTCATTTATCACATCAGTCCACGCTGAGTCATTTATAACATCAGTCCACGCTGAGTCAATTATTACATCAATCCAAGCTGAGTCATTTATCACATCAGTCCACGCTGAGTCATTTATAACATCAGTCCACGCTGAGTCATTTATAACATCAGTCCACGCTGAGTCAGTTATTACATCAATCCACGCTGAGTCATTTATAACATCAGTCCACGCTGAGTCATTTATCACATCAGTCCACGCTGAGTCATTTATAACATCAGTCCACGCTGAGTCATTTATAACATCAGTCCACGCTGAGTCAGTTATTACATCAATCCACGCTGAGTCATTTATAACATCAGTCCACGCTGAGTCATTTATAACATCAGTCCACGCTGAGTCATTTATAACATCAGTCCACGCTGAGTAAGTTATTACATCAATCCACGCTGAGTCATTTATAACATCAGTCCACGCTGAGTCATTTATTACATCAGTCCACGCTGAGTCATTTATTACATCAGTCCACACTGAGTTATTCATTACATCAGTCCACGCTGAGTCATTTATAACATCAATCCACGCTGAGTCATTTATAACATCAATCCACGCTGAGTCATTCATTACATCAGTCCACGCTGAGTCATTTATAACATCAGTCCACGCTGAGTCATTCATTACATCAGTCCACGCTGAGTCATTTATAACATCAGTCCACGCTGAGTCATTTATAACATCAGTCCACGCTGAGTGTTATTACATCAATCCACGCTGAGTCATTTATAACATCAGTCCACGCTGAGTCATTTATAACATCAGCCCACGCTGAGTCAATTATTACATCAATCCAAGCTGAGTCATTTATAACATCAGTCCACGCTGAGTCATTTATTACATCAGTCCACGCTGAGTCATTCATTACATCAGTCCACGCTGAGTCATTTATAACATCAATCCACGCTGAGTCATTCATTACATCAGTCCACGCTGAGTCATTTATAACATCAATCCACGCTGAGTCATTTATCACATCAGTCCACGCAGTCATTTATCACATCAGTCCACGCTGAGTCATTTATAACATCAGTCCACGCTGAGTCAGTTATTACATCAATCCACGCTGAGTCATTCATTACATCAGTCCACGCTGAGTCATTTATAACATCAGTCCACGCTGAGTCATTTATCACATCAGTCCACGCTGAGTCATTTATAACATCAGTCCACGCTGAGTCAGTTATTACATCAATCCACGCTGAGTCATTTATAACATCAGTCCACGCTGAGTCATTCATTACATCAATCCACGCTGAGTCATTCATTACATCAGTCCACGATGAGTCATTTATAACATCAATCCACGCTGAGTCATTTATAACATCAGTCCACGCTGAGTCATTTATTACATCAGTCCACACTGAGTCATTCATTACATCATTCTACGCTGAGTCATTTATAACATCCATCCACGCTGAGTCATTCATTACATCAGTCCACGATGAGTCATTTATTACATCAGTCCACGCTGAGACATTTATTACATCAGTCCACGCTGAGTCATTTATTACATCAGTCCACACTGAGTCATTTATAACATCAATCCACGCTGAGTCATTCATTACATCAGTCCACGATGAGTCATTTATTACATCAGTCCACGCTGAGACATTTATTACATCAGTCCACGCTGAGTCATTTATAACATCAGTCCACGCTGAGTCATTTATAACATCAATCCACGCTGAGTCATTCATTACATCAGTCCACGCTGAGTCATTTATAACATCAGTCCACGCTGAGTCATTTATCACATCAGTCCACGCTGAGTCATTTATAACATCAGTCCACGCTGAGTCATTTATAACATCAGTCCACGCTGAGTCATTTATAACATCAGTCCACGCTGAGTAAGTTATTACATCAATCCACGCTGAGTCATTTATAACATCAGTCCACGCTGAGTCATTTATTACATCAGTCCACGCTGAGTCATTTATTACATCAGTCCACACTGAGTCATTCATTACATCAGTCCACGCTGAGTCATTCATTACATCAGTCCACGCTGAGTCATTTATAACATCAATCCACGCTGAGTCATTCATTACATCAGTCCACGCTGAGTCATTTATAACATCAGTCCACGCTGAGTCATTTATAACATCAGTCCACGCTGAGTCATTCATTACATCAGTCCACGCTGAGTCATTTATAACATCAGGCCACGCTGAGTCAATTATTACATCAATCCAAGCTGAGTCAATTATAACATCAGTCCACGCTGAGTCATTTATTACATCAGTCCACGCTGAGTCATTCATTACATCAGTCCACGCTGAGTCATTTATAACATCAATCCACGCTGAGTCATTCATTACATCAGTCCACGCTGAGTCATTTATAACATCAATCCACGCTGAGTCATTTATCACATCAGTCCACGCAGTCATTTATCACATCAGTCCACGCTGAGTCATTTATAACATCAGTCCACGCTGAGTCAGTTATTACATCAATCCACGCTGAGTCATTCATTACATCAGTCCACGCTGAGTCATTTATAACATCAGTCCACGCTGAGTCATTTATCACATCAGTCCACGCTGAGTCATTTATAACATCAGTCCACGCTGAGTCAGTTATTACATCAATCCACGCTGAGTCATTTATAACATCAGTCCACGCTGAGTCATTTATAACATCAGTCCACGCTGAGTCATTTATAACATCAGTCCACGCTGAGTAAGTTATTACATCAATCCACGCTGAGTCATTTATAACATCAGTCCACGCTGAGTCATTTATTACATCAGTCCACCCTGAGTCAGTTATTACATCAGTCCACACTGAGTCATTCATTACATCAGTCCACGCTGAGTCATTTATAACATCAATCCACGCTGAGTCATTCATTACATCAGTCCACGCTGAGTCATTTATCACATCAGTCCACGCTGAGTCATTTATAACATCAGTCCACGCTGAGTCAGTTATTACATCAATCCACGCTGAGTCATTCATTACATCAGTCCACGCTGAGTCATTTATAACATCAGTCCACGCTGAGTCATTTATCACATCAGTCCACGCTGAGTCATTTATAACATCAGTCCACGCTGAGTCAGTTATTACATCAATCCACGCTGAGTCATTTATAACATCAGTCCACGCTGAGTCATTTATAACATCAGTCCACGCTGAGTCATTTATAACATCAGTCCACGCTAAGTTATTACATCAATTCACGCTGAGTCATTTATAACATCAGTCCACGCTGAGTCATTTATTACATCAGTCCACGCTGAGTCATTTATTACATCAGTCCACACTGAGTCATTCATTACATCAGTCCACGCTGAGTCATTTATAACATCAATCCACGCTGAGTCATTCATTACATCAGTCCACGCTGAGTCATTTATAACATCAGTCCACGCTGAGTCATTCATTACATCAGTCCACGCTGAGTCATTTATAACATCAGTCCACGCTGAGTCATTCATTACATCAGTCCACGCTGAGTCATTTATAACATCAGTCCACGCTGAGTCATTTATCACATCAGTCCACGCTGAGTCATTTATAACATCAGTCCACGCTGAGTCAGTTATTACATCAATCCACGCTGAGTCATTTATAACATCAGTCCACGCTGAGTCATTTATAACATCAGTCCACGCTGAGTCATTTATAACATCAGTCCACGCTAAGTTATTACATCAATTCACGCTGAGTCATTTATAACATCAGTCCACGCTGAGTCATTTATTACATCAGTCCACGCTGAGTCATTTATTACATCAGTCCACACTGAGTCATTCATTACATCAGTCCACGCTGAGTCATTTATAACATCAATCCACGCTGAGTCATTCATTACATCAGTCCACGCTGAGTCATTTATAACATCAGTCCACGCTGAGTCATTCATTACATCAGTCCACGCTGAGTCATTTATAACATCAGTCCACGCTGAGTCATTTATTACATCAGTCCACGCTGAGTCATTCATTACATCAGTCCACGCTGAGTCATTTATAACATCAATCCACGCTGAGTCATTCATTACATCAGTCCACGCTGAGTCATTTATAACATCAATCCACGCTGAGTCATTTATCACATCAGTCCACGCAGTCATTTATCACATCAGTCCACGCTGAGTCATTTATAACATCAGTCCACGCTGAGTCAGTTATTACATCAATCCACGCTGAGTCATTCATTACATCAGTCCACGCTGAGTCATTTATAACATCAGTCCACGCTGAGTCATTTATCACATCAGTCCACGCTGAGTCATTTATAACATCAGTCCACGCTGAGTCATTTATAACATCAGTCCACGCTGAGTCATTTATAACATCAGTCCACGCTGAGTCAGTTATTACATCAATCCACGCTGAGTCATTTATAACATCAGTCCACGCTGAGTCATTTATCACATCAGTCCACGCTGAGTCATTTATAACATCAGTCCACGCTGAGTCATTTATAACATCAGTCCACGCTGAGTCAGTTATTACATCAATCCACGCTGAGTCATTTATAACATCAGTCCACGCTGAGTCATTTATAACATCAGTCCACGCTGAGTCATTTATAACATCAGTCCACGCTGAGTAAGTTATTACATCAATCCACGCTGAGTCATTTATAACATCAGTCCACGCTGAGTCATTTATTACATCGGTCCACGCTGAGTCATTTATTACATCAGTCCACACTGAGTCATTCATTACATCAGTCCACGCTGAGTCATTTATAACATCAATCCACGCTGAGTCATTTATAACATCAATCCACGCTGAGTCATTCATTACATCAGTCCACGCTGAGTCATATATAACATCAGTCCACGCTGAGTCATTCATTACATCAGTCCACGCTGAGTCATTTATAACATCAGTCCACGCTGAGTCATTTATAACATCAGTCCACGCTGAGTCAGTTATTACATCAATCCACGCTGAGTCATTTATAACATCAGTCCACGCTGAGTCATTTATTACATCAGTCCACGCTGAGTCATTTATAACATCAATCCACGCTGAGTCATTCATTACATCAGTCCACGCTGAGTCATTTATAACATCAATCCACGCTGAGTCATTTATCACATCAGTCCACGCTGAGTCATTTATAACATCAATCCACGCTGAGTCAGTTATTACATCAATCCACGCTGAGTCATTTATAACATCAGTCCACGCTGAGTCATTCATTACATCAATCCACGCTGAGTCATTCATTACATCAGTCCACGATGAGTCATTTATAACATCAATCCACGCTGAGTCATTTATAACATCAGTCCACGCTGAGTCATTTATTACATCAGTCCACACTGAGTCATTCATTACATCATTCTACGCTGAGTCATTTATAACATCAATCCACGCTGAGTCATTCATTACATCAGTCCACGATGAGTCATTTATTACATCAGTCCACGCTGAGACATTTATTACATCAGTCCACGCTGAGTCATTTATTACATCAGTCCACACTGAGTCATTTATAACATCAATCCACGCTGAGTCATTCATTACATCAGTCCACGATGAGTCATTTATTACATCAGTCCACGCTGAGTCATTTATCACATCAGTCCACGCTGAGTCATTTATAACATCAGTCCACGCTGAGTCATTTATAACATCAGTCCACGCTGAGTCATTTATAACATCAGTCCACGCTGAGTAAGTTATTACATCAATCCACGCTGAGTCATTTATAACATCAGTCCACGCTGAGTCATTTATTACATCAGTCCACGCTGAGTCATTTATTACATCAGTCCACACTGAGTCATTCATTACATCAGTCCACGCTGAGTCATTCATTACATCAGTCCACGCTGAGTCATTTATAACATCAATCCACGCTGAGTCATTCATTACATCAGTCCACGCTGAGTCATTTATAACATCAGTCCACGCTGAGTCATTTATAACATCAGTCCACGCTGAGTCATTCATTACATCAGTCCACGCTGAGTCATTTATAACATCAGTCCACGCTGAGTCATTTATAACATCAGTCCACGCTGAGTCAGTTATTACATCAATCCACGCTGAGTCATTTATAACATCAGTCCACGCTGAGTCATTTATAACATCAGGCCACGCTGAGTCAATTATTACATCAATCCAAGCTGAGTCAATTATAACATCAGTCCACGCTGAGTCATTTATTACATCAGTCCACGCTGAGTCATTCATTACATCAGTCCACGCTGAGTCATTTATAACATCAATCCACGCTGAGTCATTCATTACATCAGTCCACGCTGAGTCATTTATAACATCAATCCACGCTGAGTCATTTATCACATCAGTCCACGCAGTCATTTATCACATCAGTCCACGCTGAGTCATTTATAACATCAGTCCACGCTGAGTCAGTTATTACATCAATCCACGCTGAGTCATTTATAACATCAGTCCACGCTGAGTCATTTATAACATCAGTCCACGCTGAGTCATTTATAACATCAGTCCCCGCTGAGTAAGTTATTACATCAATCCACGCTGAGTCATTTATAACATCAGTCCACGCTGAGTCATTTATTACATCAGTCCACGCTGAGTCATTTATTACATCAGTCCACACTGAGTCATTCATTACATCAGTCCACGCTGAGTCATTTATAACATCAATCCACGCTGAGTCATTCATTACATCAGTCCACGCTGAGTCATTTATCACATCAGTCCACGCTGAGTCATTTATAACATCAGTCCACGCTGAGTCAGTTATTACATCAATCCACGCTGAGTCATTCATTACATCAGTCCACGCTGAGTCATTTATAACATCAGTCCACGCTGAGTCATTTATCACATCAGTCCACGCTGAGTCATTTATAACATCAGTCCACGCTGAGTCAGTTATTACATCAATCCACGCTGAGTCATTTATAACATCAGTCCACGCTGAGTCATTTATAACATCAGTCCACGCTGAGTCATTTATAACATCAGTCCACGCTAAGTTATTACATCAATTCACGCTGAGTCATTTATAACATCAGTCCACGCTGAGTCATTTATTACATCAGTCCACGCTGAGTCATTTATTACATCAGTCCACGCTGAGTCATTCATTACATCAGTCCACGCTGAGTCATTTATAACATCAATCCACGCTGAGTCATTCATTACATCAGTCCACGCTGAGTCATTTATAACATCAGTCCACGCTGAGTCAGTTATTACATCAATCCACGCTGAGTCATTCATTACATCAGTCCACGCTGAGTCATTTATAACATCAGTCCACGCTGAGTCATTTATCACATCAGTCCACGCTGAGTCATTTATAACATCAGTCCACGCTGAGTCATTTATAACATCAGTCCACGCTGAGTCAGTTATTACATCAATCCACGCTGAGTCATTTATAACATCAGTCCACGCTGAGTCATTTATCACATCAGTCCACGCTGAGTCATTTATAACATCAGTCCACGCTGAGTCATTTATAACATCAGTCCACGCTGAGTAAGTTATTACATCAATCCACGCTGAGTCATTTATAACATCAGTCCACGCTGAGTCATTTATTACATCAGTCCATGCTGAGTCATTTATTACATCAGTCCACACTGAGTCATTCATTACATCAGTCCACGCTGAGTCATTTATAACATCAATCCACGCTGAGTCATTCATTACATCAGTCCACGCTGAGTCATTTATAACATCAGTCCACGCTGAGTCATTCATTACATCAGTCCACGCTGAGTCATTTATAACATCAGTCCACGCTGAGTCATTTATAACATCAGTCCACGCTGAGTCAGTTATTACATCAATCCACGCTGAGTCATTTATAACATCAGTCCACGCTGAGTCATTTATAACATCAGTCCACGCTGAGTCATTTATTACATCAGTCCACGCTGAGTCATTCATTACACCAGTCCACGCTGAGTCATTTATAACATCAATCCACGCTGAGTCATTCATTACATCAGTCCACGCTGAGTCATTTATAACATCAATCCACGCTGAGTCATTTATCACATCAGTCCACGCAGTCATTTATCACATCAGTCCACGCAGTCATTTATCACATCAGTCCACGCTGAGTCATTTATAACATCAGTCCACGCTGAGTCAGTTATTACATCAATCCACGCAGAGTCATTCATTACATCAGTCCACGCTGAGTCATTTATAACATCAGTCCACGCTGAGTCATTTATCACATCAGTCCACGCTGAGTCATTTATAACATCAGTCCACGCTGAGTCAGTTATTACATCAATCCACGCTGAGTCATTTATAACATCAGTCCACGCTGAGTCATTCATTACATCAATCCACGCTGAGTCATTCATTACATCAGTCCACGATGAGTCATTTATAACATCAATCCACGCTGAGTCATTTATAACATCAGTCCACGCTGAGTAAGTTATTACATCAATCCACGCTGAGTCATTTATAACATCAGTCCACGCTGAGTCATTTATTACATCAGTCCACGCTGAGTCATTTATTACATCAGTCCACACTGAGTCATTCATTACATCAGTCCACGCTGAGTCATTCATTACATCAGTCCACGCTGAGTCATTTATAACATCAATCCACGCTGAGTCATTCATTACATCAGTCCACGCTGAGTCATTTATAACATCAGTCCACGCTGAGTCATTTATAACATCAGTCCACGCTGAGTCATTCATTACATCAGTCCACGCTGAGTCATTTATAACATCAGTCCACGCTGAGTCATTTATAACATCAGTCCACGCTGAGTCAGTTATTACATCAATCCACGCTGAGTCATTTATAACATCAGTCCACGCTGAGTCATTTATAACATCAGGCCACGCTGAGTCAATTATTACATCAATCCAAGCTGAGTCAATTATAACATCAGTCCACGCTGAGTCATTTATTACATCAGTCCACGCTGAGTCATTCATTACATCAGTCCACGCTGAGTCATTTATAACATCAATCCACGCTGAGTCATTCATTACATCAGTCCACGCTGAGTCATTTATAACATCAATCCACGCTGAGTCATTTATCACATCAGTCCACGCAGTCATTTATCACATCAGTCCACGCTGAGTCATTTATAACATCAGTCCACGCTGAGTCAGTTATTACATCAATCCACGCTGAGTCATTTATAACATCAGTCCACGCTGAGTCATTTATAACATCAGTCCACGCTGAGTCATTTATAACATCAGTCCACGCTGAGTAAGTTATTACATCAATCCACGCTGAGTCATTTATAACATCAGTCCACGCTGAGTCATTTATTACATCAGTCCACGCTGAGTCATTTATTACATCAATCCACGCTGAGTCATTCATTACATCAGTCCACGCTGAGTCATTTATCACATCAGTCCACGCTGAGTCATTTATAACATCAGTCCACGCTGAGTCAGTTATTACATCAATCCACGCTGAGTCATTCATTACATCAGTCCACGCTGAGTCATTTATAACATCAGTCCACGCTGAGTCATTTATCACATCAGTCCACGCTGAGTCATTTATAACATCAGTCCACGCTGAGTCAGTTATTACATCAATCCACGCTGAGTCATTTATAACATCAGTCCACGCTGAGTCATTTATAACATCAGTCCACGCTGAGTCATTTATAACATCAGTCCACGCTAAGTTATTACATCAATTCACGCTGAGTCATTTATAACATCAGTCCACGCTGAGTCATTTATTACATCAGTCCACGCTGAGTCATTTATTACATCAGTCCACACTGAGTCATTCATTACATCAGTCCACGCTGAGTCATTTATAACATCAATCCACGCTGAGTCATTCATTACATCAGTCCACGCTGAGTCATTTATAACATCAGTCCACGCTGAGTCATTCATTACATCAGTCCACGCTGAGTCATTTATAACATCAGTCCACGCTGAGTCATTTATAACATCAGTCCACGCTGAGTCAGTTATTACATCAATCCACGCTGAGTTATTTATAACATCAGTCCACGCTGAGTCATTTATAACATCAGTCCACGCTGAGTCAATTATTACATCAATCCAAGATGAGTCATTTATAACATCAGTCCACGCTGAGTCATTTATTACATCAGTCCACGCTGAGTCATTCATTACATCAGTCCACGCTGAGTCATTTATAACATCAATCCACGCTGAGTCATTCATTACATCAGTCCACGCTGAGTCATTTATAACATCAATCCACGCTGAGTCATTTATCACATCAGTCCACGCAGTCATTTATCACATCAGTCCACGCTGAGTCATTTATAACATCAGTCCACGCTGAGTCAGTTATTACATCAATCCACGCTGAGTCATTCATTACATCAGTCCACGCTGAGTCATTTATAACATCAGTCCACGCTGAGTCATTTATCACATCAGTCCACGCTGAGTCATTTATAACATCAGTCCACGCTGAGTCATTTATAACATCAGTCCACGCTGAGTCAGTTATTACATCAATCCACGCTGAGTCATTTATAACATCAGTCCACGCTGAGTCATTTATCACATCAGTCCACGCTGAGTCATTTATAACATCAGTCCACGCTGAGTCATTTATAACATCAGTCCACGCTGAGTCAGTTATTACATCAATCCACGCTGAGTCATTTATAACATCAGTCCACGCTGAGTCATTTATAACATCAGTCCACGCTGAGTCATTTATAACATCAGTCCACGCTGAGTAAGTTATTACATCAATCCACGCTGAGTCATTTATAACATCAGTCCACGCTGAGTCATTTATTACATCAGTCCATGCTGAGTCATTTATTACATCAGTCCACACTGAGTCATTCATTACATCAGTCCACGCTGAGTCATTTATAACATCAATCCACGCTGAGTCATTTATAACATCAATCCACGCTGAGTCATTCATTACATCAGTCCACGCTGAGTCATTTATAACATCAGTCCACGCTGAGTCATTCATTACATCAGTCCACGCTGAGTCATTTATAACATCAGTCCACGCTGAGTCATTTATAACATCAGTCCACGCTGAGTCAGTTATTACATCAATCCACGCTGAGTCATTTATAACATCAGTCCACGCTGAGTCATTTATAACATCAGTCCACGCTGAGTCATTTATTACATCAGTCCACGCTGAGTCATTCATTACATCAGTCCACGCTGAGTCATTTATAACATCAATCCACGCTGAGTCATTCATTACATCAGTCCACGCTGAGTCATTTATAACATCAATCCACGCTGAGTCATTTATCACATCAGTCCACGCAGTCATTTATCACATCAGTCCACGCAGTCATTTATCACATCAGTCCACGCTGAGTCATTTATAACATCAATCCACGCTGAGTCATTCATTACATCAGTCCACGCTGAGTCATTTATAACATCAGTCCACGCTGAGTCATTTATCACATCAGTCCACGCTGAGTCATTTATAACATCAGTCCACGCTGAGTCAGTTATTACATCAATCCACGCTGAGTCATTTATAACATCAGTCCACGCTGAGTCATTCATTACATCAATCCACGCTGAGTCATTCATTACATCAGTCCACGATGAGTCATTTATAACATCAATCCACGCTGAGTCATTTATAACATCAGTCCACGCTGAGTCATTTATTACATCAGTCCACGCTGAGTCATTCATTACATCAGTCCACGATGAGTCATTTATAACATCAATCCACGCTGAGTCATTCATTACATCAGTCCACGCTGAGTCATTTATAACATCAGTCCACGCTGAGTCATTTATAACATCAGTCCACGCTGAATCATTTATTACATCAGTCCACGATGAGTCATTTATAACATCAGTCCACGCTGAGTCAATTATAACATCGTCCACGCTGAGTCATTCATTACATCAGTCCACGCTGAGTCAATTATAACATCGTCCACGCTGAGTCATTTATAACATCAGTCCACGCTGAGTCATTTATAACATCAGTCCACGCTGAGTCATTCATTACATCAGTCCACGCTGAGTCAATTATAACATCGTCCACGCTGAGTCATTTATAACATCAGTCCACGCTGAGTCATTTATAACATCAGTCCACGCTGAGTCAGTTATTACATCAATCCACGCTGAGTCATTTATAACATCAGTCCACGCTGAGTCATTCATTACATCAGTCCACGCTGAGTCATTTATCACATCAGTCCACGCTGAGGTGTACTAGGGGGTCAGTGTGGTGTACTAGGGGGTCAGTGAGGTGTACGGGGGGGGGGTCAGTGAGGTGTACGGGGGGGGGGGGTCGGTGAGGTGTACGGGGGGGGGGGTCGGTGAGGTGTACGGGGGGGGGGGTCGGTGAGGTGCACGGGGGGGGTGTCGGTGAGGTGCACGGGGGGGTGTCGGTGAGGTGCACGGGGGGGTGGTCGGTGAGGTGCACGGGGGTGTCGGTGAGGTGCACGGGGGGGGTCGGTGAGGTGAATGGGGGGTCGGTGAGGTGTATGGGGGGGGTCGTGAGGTGTACGGGGGGGGGTCGTGAGGTGTACGGGGGGGGGTCGTGAGGTGTACGGGGGGGGGTCGGTGAGGTGTACGGGGGGGGTCGGTGAGGTGCACGGGGGGGGGGGGGTCGGTGAGGTGCACGGGGGGGTGTCGGTGAGGTGCACGGGGGGGGTCGTGAGGTGTACGGGGGGGGGGTCGGTGAGGTGTACGGGGGGGGGGGGTCGGTGAGGTGTACGGGGGGGGTCGGTGAGGTGCACGGGGGGGGGGTCGGTGAGGTGCACGGGGGGGTGTCGGTGAGGTGCACGGGGGGGTGTCGGTGAGGTGCACGGGGGGGTGTCGGTGAGGTGCACGGGGGGGGTGGTTGGTGAGGTGCACGGGGGTGTCGGTGAGGTGCACGGGGGGGGGGTCGGTGAGGTGCACGGGGGGGGGTCGGTGAGGAGTACGGGGGGGGTCGGTGAGGTGTACGGGGGGGGGGGGGGCGGTGAGGTTTAAGGGGGGGGTCGGTGAGGTTTACGGGGGGGGTCGGTGAGGTGTACGGGGGGGGGTCGGTGAGGTGTACGGGGGGGGGGGGGGTCGGTGAGGTGTACGGGGGGGGGTCGGTGAGGTGTACGGGGGGGGGGGTCGGTGAGGTGCACGGGGGGGGGTCGGTGAGGTGCACGGGGGGGGGGTCGGTGAGGTGTACGGGGGGGGGGGGTCGGTGAGGTGTACGGGGGGGGGGGTCGGTGAGGTGTACGGGGGGGGTCGGTGAGGTGCACGGGGGGGGGGTCGGTGAGGTGCACGGGGGGGGGGTCGGTGAGGTGCACGGGGGGGGTGTCGGTGAGGTGCACGGGGGGGTGTCGGTGAGGTGCACGGGGGGGGTGGTTGGTGAGGTGCACGGGGGTGTCGGTGAGGTGCACGGGGGGGGGGGTCGGTGAGGTGTACGGGGGGGTCGGTGAGGAGTACGGGGGGGGTCGGTGAGGTGTACGGGGGGGGGCGGTGAGGTTTAAGGGGGGGGGTCGGTGAGGTTTACGGGGGGGGGGGTCGGTGAGGTGTACGGGGGGGGGGTCGGTGAGGTGTACGGGGGGGGGTCGGTGAGGTGTACGGGGGGGGTCGGTGAGGTGTACGGGGGGGGGGGTCGGTGAGGTGTACGGGGGGGGGGGGTCGGTGAGGTGCACGGGAAGGGGGTCGGTGAGGTGCACGGGGGGGGGGGGTCGGTGAGGTGCACGGGGGGGGGGGGTCGGTGAGGTGTATGGGGGGGTCGGTGAGGTGTATGGGGGGGGTCGGTGAGGTGTATGGGGGGGGGGGTTGGTGAGGTGTATGGGGGGGTCGGTGAGGTGTATGGGGGGGGTCGGTGAGGTGTATGGGGGGGTCGGTGAGGTGTATGGGGGGGTCGGTGAGGTGTATAGGGGGCTGGTTCCGGCGTTTCTATAGGTGACATCAGGCCCCGCCCCCCGCTCTCCCACTTCCGGGGCCGCCGTAGCCGCATCTTTCCGCTGTCACCATGATCCGCCCGGAGGAGGACCGGGAGCTCAGGATTCTCGCCGGTCTGAAGGAGCAGGGTGAGAGCCGTTATGTGTCTCCCGAGTCACCGCTTCCTCCAGAAACCTGCCCGCACCCCGCCCCGTCACACCCACCGGGACCCCTCCCCTCTTACCGGGCAGCGCCCCTATGTTACCCCGGTACCTGCAGAATCTTGTCCTGCCCCCCAATATATCCGCCTGACTGCGTCCTATACAATATATACCCCCAAATACTGACACCCACTGCTCCTCTATATATATCCCCTCACACTGTATATACCTGTATACTGCTCCTCTATATATATATATCACCTCACACTGTATATACCTGTATACTGCTCCTCTATATATACCACCTCACACTGTATATACCTGTATACTGCTCCTCTATATATATATCACCTCACACTGTATATACCTGTATACTGCTCCTCTATATATCACCTCACACTGTATATACCTGTATACTGCTCCTCTATATATATATCACCTCACACTGTATATACCTGTATACTGCTCCTCTATATATATCCCCTCACACTGTATATACCTGTATACTGCTCCTCTATATATATCACCTCACACTGTATATACCTGTATACTGCTCCTCTATATATATCACCTCACACTGTATATACCTGTATACTGCTCCTCTATATATATCCCCTCACACTGTATATACCTGTATACTGCTCCTCTATATATATATCCCCTCACACTGTATATACCTGTATACTGCTCCTCTATATATATATCACCTCACACTGTATATACCTGTATACTGCTCCTCTATATATCACCTCACACTGTATATACCTGTATACTGCTCATCTATATATCACCTCACACTGTATATACCTGTATACTGCTCCTCTATATATATCACCTCACACTGTATATACCTGTATACTGCTCCTCTATATATATCACCTCACACTGTATATACCTGTATACTGCTCCTCTATATATATCACCTCACACTGTATATACCTGTATACTGCTCCTCTATATATATATCACCTCACACTGTATATACCTGTATACTGCTCCTCTATATATACCACCTCACACTGTATATACCTGTATACTGCTCATCTATATATCACCTCACACTGTATATACCTGTATACTGCTCCTCTATATATATCACCTCACACTGTATATACCTGTATACTGCTCCTCTATATATATATCACCTCACACTGTATATACCTGTATACTGCTCATCTATATATCACCTCACACTGTATATACCTGTATACTGCTCCTCTATATCACCTCACACTGTATATACCTGTATACTGCTCCTCTATATATATATCACCTCACACTGTATATACCTGTATACTGCTCCTCTATATATATCACCTCACACTGTATATACCTGTATACTGCTCCTCTATATATACCACCTCACACTGTATATACCTGTATACTGCTCCTCTATATATCACCTCACACTGTATATACCTGTATACTGCTCCTCTATATATCACCGCACACTGTATATACCTGTATACTGCTCCTCTATATCACCTCACACTGTATATACCTGTATACTGCTCCTCTATATATCACCTCACACTGTATATACCTGTATACTGCTCCTCTATATATATCACCTCACACTGTATATACCTGTATACTGCTCCTCTATATATACCACCTCACACTGTATATACCTGTATACTGCTCCTCTATATATATCACCTCACACTGTATATACCTGTATACTGCTCCTCTATATATATCACCTCACACTGTATATACCTGTACACTGCTCCTCTATATATCACCTCACACTGTATATACCTGTATACTGCTCCTCTATATATCACCTCACACTGTATATACCTGTATACTGCTCCTCTATATATCACCTCACACTGTATATACCTGTATACTGCTCCTCTATATATATCACCTCACACTGTATATACCTGTATACTGCTCCTCTATATATATATCACCTCACACTGTATATACCTGTATACTGCTCCTCTATATATACCACCTCACACTGTATATACCTGTATACTGCTCATCTATATATCACCTCACACTGTATATACCTGTATACTGCTTCTCTATATATATATCCCCTCACACTGTATATACCTGTATACTGCTCCTCTATATATATATCCCCTCACACTGTATATACCTGTATACTGCTCCTCTATATATATATATCACCTCACACTGTATATACCTGTATACTGCTCCTCTATATATATATATATCACCTCACACTGTATATACCTGTATACTGCTCCTCTATATATACCACCTCACACTGTATATACCTGTACACTGCTCCTCTATATATATCACCTCACACTGTATATACCTGTATACTGCTCCTCTATATATATCACCTCACACTGTATATACCTGTATACTGCTCCTCTATATATCACCTCACACTGTATATACCTGTATACTGCTCCTCTATATATACCACCTCACACTGTATATACCTGTATACTGCTCCTCTATATATCACCTCACACTGTATATACCTGTACACTGCTCCTCTATATATACCACCTCACACTGTATATACCTGTATACTGCTCCTCTATATATATCACCTTACACTGTATATACCTGTATACTGCTCCTCTATATATACCACCTCACACTGTATATACCTGTATACTGCTCCTCTATATATATCACCTCACACTGTATATACCTGTATACTGCTTCTCTATATATATATCCCCTCACACTGTATATACCTGTATACTGCTCCTCTATATATACCACCT